>NW_008667496.1:133003-154029 GCF_000695815.1 Acanthisitta chloris | reverse complement strand
TTCAGCAGGTATGCCACGCTCATCAGTTTCCAAATTATTTGCTGGCTTCCTGGCACACCTCTTAGTTATTTTTATCTGATATTTCAAATAAATTACAAAATGCCTTGAATTGCATGATTAGTCCATTATGTATTCTGTTTATTACAATTATATGAACTTTTGATTAACCTCCATAAGTTTCATGAATAAATTACCTGGATCGAGGAAACTGCCAGTTAATGTTACAATGTTCCAGTGGGGAGTTTCCAAGAGATTAGTCTGCCTTTTTTAGAGGCAGCTTTTTTCCTTCCTGCTTCCTTTAAAGGAATACATGCTGCAGTTGCTCAGGTGTGGTGAAGAACATGTGAATATATTTGCAAACCCTTCAAAGTGAGTGGGTACAAAATTCACTCACAGAATCGTGTCTTGGGATGGTGATTTTTGGCCTTTTAAATATTGATCACACAGCCACTCTAACATGATGAGGATAAATTATGCTAATCATTGTGTGGTGCCCAAACTTTACTGTATTACAGTTAGGGATTTCTTCTCTGTATCTTCTGTAAGCGGCGTTGAAAAATTTCTTGTTGAGAAACCTAATAAAACTTTTGCAATTGTCCCAAAACAATTGCCAGGAGGAAGAATCATAAGACTAGCTAGTTGCCAAAGACCTGGCTCTTCTTTTGCCCAGAGATCCTCCCTACTCACACATACACATTTCCCAGAAGTCTAATTTTTGTGTGGCAAGTTTCCTTTAGGCACATGGACTGGCACCACTGCTTTTATTACATGACCAAGAAAAGAGAAGAAAAAATGGTGGGGATGTAGCCTTTGGGTACAGAGGAAGATATTAGCTGGAGTCAGTAGAGAATGGGAAGACCAAGACAGCAACTTGCCTACCAAATCCAACACACTTGACACCTGCTGTGTGTTGTTGGATCAGGACAGGTGATAAGGGGGCGAGCTTTCTGCTGGTCTGTTGAGAACAAGTAATAAACCACCGGAGATAACCAGTTGGTAAAAGAAAACATGGTAGCACAGAGATTGATTAGGTAGAGAAAGGAAAAACACTGAAGCAGGGTGCAGGTGTCCCTTTGATTAACTGTACAGAGGACATCTGAATATAGAATGAAAGAATGAACTCAAATCACTAATTGCAGTGACACAGGGTCTGTCCGTAAAGAGTTGAGAAGCACAGAAATGTCTGCAGGAGCATCTCATTTCTGGTCTGTCCAGCTGGTCCTCAACAGCATCACAGCAATGAAACAGCTCTAAACAAGAAAGGTTGCCCAGTCGATCAGCATGAGGTGCCCAGGAAGGAAAAAGGACATTTGGGAGACCCTGAGGGAGCATCAATGAGACTGAAAAAGTGCTGGATGAACCACCAAAGTCAACTGGGTGGGGTCTGCTGGCCTGGCTGCAACAGTGTGCTGTTGTTCCAAATGGAGGTTGGTATAGCCAATGCAGGATATTTCACCCCTGCCTTAGCTAATCTTTAGACTGATCTTAATAGACAAAAGTTGTTAAGTATTTCTTAAAGAACCAGATACATAAGGTCCTGTAAGGTCAGAATAGTCCATGAGTTCAGTTCAATTTTGATGGAAAACTACTGGGAATGATCATCTAATGAGCCTGGGCTATAAATATTAGTATTAACATACTGATTATATCTTTTTTGATGCTGCTTCTTCGTAGGAGATAGACAGAGATGGTGCCAACTGCTCTCAGTAGCTGGCAGAAACAGAGAGCTGGCTGAAAACCAGCTGGTTGCAGCTCATATTGGAAAGATAGATGGCATTCAGGAGAAGTATTTCAGACACAAAATATTGCACCAAACTATTCCTGAAATGTTTTTATATTAGACTCATATTTCTGTGGGGTTCACACATCTATTTGGGGTCAGCTTTCTAGAGAAAAAGGTAACACTGCTGATCATACATGTTCTCTCTTGTGAATTACTATGCTCACAGCAAATGTATTCCCTCTTCTGTGATCTGCAATCACAGAAGTCCCAGGATATCTATAGTAGAGGAAAAAGTGTTAGGGCTAAACACCCCAATGACATTACTCTTCTCACTGAATACCACAGTGGAAGCTGAGTGAAGGCAAGTGAGAGCCTGGAGACTCAAATGATAATAAAATCACAGGTATTAAAATCAAAAGCAATATTCTAATGAACAACAATATACCAGGTCAGATGCAAGAAAGCAAACAAAAGAGATAAGGCAGGGAAAACTTCTAGGTGGTATAAGAATACCTTTTTAAGTACATCCTGGAGGACAGATGGTAAGGTTGCAAAAGATGTGTTTTCTACAAGCTAAAGTCAGGAGCATTAGAAATGTAAAGAGGCATGAATTTAAGTAAGAGAGCTATTTATTATAAAAACTAACAACGCATGCAGTTAAAGTTCATTGGTATTTCTTTAAAGCAACCTTGGCAAACAGTGTAAGAGTTACATAGGATACTATGAACCTTTCGGTGTAATTTCCTTCTGTTTCTCAGAAAAAAAATAAAATAATATACAGGAGTTCTTTTGCTTTCTTCAGCTCAGTGACATTTCACAAAAGGTAAAGCAACACTGCACCTACTGACTTCTCTTGTCTATTTACAAGAGGAAATGTCATCAAGCATTCAAAATGCCACTACCTACTGGGATGACGTCATGGAAATGTTCCTTCCCCTTCAGATGCTGGTGTTTGGAGCAATAAACTCTAATCTGCTTAAGGAGATGATGGTTTGGTAGGCAAATAGCATTGTGCTTAATACCTACAAAATGAATTGTGGAGCAAATACATTTGCCAGGACTGAAGACATTTTCCAAGGAGCTCAGACAAATGTTCACTACTGTTGTCTGCCTCTTAAGCCAATTACTGCTGCAATGCAGACAAAGAGGTGCTGTGTCTGCTACTTAAGCCATCTTGTTACAGTCCTTTAAAAGTGTCATGTACACAGAGAAGTGTATTTGTAATCTTTATACTAAGTACACTTCACCTTAATTGCATCACCTCATGAAATTATATAAACAAGACCTTTGTATTTGTGCTAGAGATTTTCTCAAGCTGTAGAACTGAGAGTTGCTTATGAATTTCAGAGGATGCAGTTAGTGGGTTTAGGACTCACACTTTTTATGTATTTATTATTTGTGCAAAATAGACCGATTCTGAGATTCCTTTCTGTCATTAAATGTTTCTTGGATTCATATCCTGTTGTTTATTTCTTGCCTGTACTCAGACATTTTCTGATTCCTAATAAAACATAAACCTAAAAACAAAATAGTTCTCAGTAAGAAATTATTTTATATGTATTACCTATTTACTTTCTCCATTATCAAATGTTCCAATAAACATGTATAATGATAAAAATCTCTTTAAACAAAGAACAACATTATTTTCCATTTCCATTGTAGTTTGTTTTATCCAAGAGAAAAATACACTGGTCCTTGTAGCCTAAGAAGTCGCACTCATAGGCATAAAACTCAGAGTGAATCCTAAATTGAATCTATACTAAGATGCTAGAAAATCCAGTTATGTTCTTTCTGTTTGTTTGTTTTGTGGTTTGGTTTTTGGTTTTATAACAATTCTTCAATTCTGGATTAAACTGCAATTAAAGCTTAAATAAATAAATATAGCATAATGGTGGTTGCTCTGATCATTCATAACCTGCTATTGCTGATCTCAGCACCATTATTATGGCAGTCAGGCCTCAGAGGCCTTTGAATACTGAGGAGATACTGTGCAAAACCTTATGTTCTATACCAGTTTGAGATTTCTGACCCCTAAAATAAAATAGCTAATGGGTTTCTTAGTCCTACCACCAAGATAGCAGTTTGGGATACATTTATGCAATTTCTCTGGTGAAAATATTGGTTTCCACTAGCTTGCAAAAGAAAAAAGGTGAGAGCGAAGGATAAATACCTTTTACTCACATTTAACCTGAGCATCTGGACACCTACCTGAGGTCATTCAATAAGTCAGTGGCAGGACTGACTGCTGACTTTCCTCCATCTTCTATGTTTTCAACATCAGAGACAGTTCCTTAAATTGCTCAGATTTCCATAGAGCTTTCTAGCCCAGCAAGATTCACTAGAGTTCAGATGAGTTGAGAGGCAGTGCACAGCTTATCTGAAAATCCCAAGTTTCTGAAGATTTTCTATCACAGGATTACACGTTTATTTTTAGTAGCTGTACAACTTCTAACGTGAGTCACAAACCCCAAGTCAAACTAAGTTTATAAAGTTATCAGATAAAGCTAAGATTCTCAGACTTCTAAATGATTCCATTAGCATCAATGAGTAGGATGCATTTTGTGGAGATACAGTTAAACACAATTTGAAATTCATCTGAATATTCCAAAGTTAAATGAAAGAGCTGATCTCTGGAGATTAACTGAGGAACCATATTCCTATTACTTGCTTCAGCTAAATCTTTAACAATTTTTTTTGAACATTTTTGCCTCTCATCCTATTTATACTGAACCCTTATTAGTGTCTGAGTTCAAATTAATGTGAGGATGCAAGTGCCCTCGTCCCAGTTATACTCTCCATTTTATCAGCTGAAACAGCATTCTATATGTGATATTAAATAGTAAGAG
Organism: Acanthisitta chloris; assembly: GCF_000695815.1. Lineage (NCBI taxonomy): Eukaryota > Metazoa > Chordata > Aves > Passeriformes > Acanthisittidae > Acanthisitta > Acanthisitta chloris. Next base: position 149,460 of record NW_008667496.1, on the reverse strand, counting down.
TGCATCTACATAGTTAGTGCAGACAGAAGAGATTCACTCACAGAGATAGTGGAAAACTAAGAAAAAAACCCCAAAGACATCAAAGCAAAAGGCAAACCCCAATACTCTCCAAGTGTTCTTATGATATGGTTTAAGATTCATTAAACTATTACAATACTCTTTTCAATTACTTCCATGCAACTGAAATATTTTATGTTACAGCAAATGTAGTATATATGAGTTATCTTCTTGCAAAAAAAATTAATTGCAAAATTCAAATACTAAAAAGATCCACATTAAGGCCAACTTCTGGACTACAAATAAACAGCCTAGGGATTTTGTATGTGTGAAACATTTGTTATTGTACTAGGTTACAGCTTAGTTTTCCGTTAAAGAAGAGTTTAGGAAAACTAGACAAAATGTATTTTCCTGTTTTCAAATATTTATTTCTTAGTTTAAAAAGAAGTTATTCATCTTGAACTAAACTGATTAAGAAAAAAGGGAACTAGTATCTCTTGCACAGTTCCAGCTATGAAGTTTTCAAATCCAAATCAAAGACATGTCTTCTGGAAGTTTCCAAATCATTCAGTGCAAAACATAGTACACTGGCATTAATAATTAAGGAAATCATTACAGTTTGTCTGCCCTATGGTACCTGGGAAAAAATTGCTCTGGTTGTCACAACTTGGATGAAACTTAGTTTCTCACAGGAAAAGATCCAAACACCCATCACTGTAACTTACTACTGCCTCACAGAGAGCTGCTCAAAAACTTACCACCTCCTCCAGTGTGAGAAGTTAGCAGACCAGATATACAGGGTACAGTGGAAGGTCATCTGTCCCAAAATAAAGCCCTAATCAGGAAGAATTGAGAACACATAATTAAAAATTCATGGTATTAAATAAATACTTATGTTTCAACTACCTTATTTTCTCCTGGATAATTGCTTTTACATTTGCTTGTAATTCGATGTTATTGAATGAGCATTTGACAAAAAGATATTTAGTTTTCCATTGCAGCTATTGAAAGAAACGATCTGGGTGGAAACAACCAAGCTGTGACTGAGTCTCACTCACTCTCTGCTAGGACACAGCAGTCCATGGCCTGAGAGAAGCATGGCATTCTGGAAGTTCTGCCTCAGGAATTATACTTAGTTAGAATACACAACTGGGCACATAGATGGTATAAATCTCCTGGATTGACACCCTCTTTGGGCACACAGGTCTCCACGTGCAATTAGCTAGACCAGGATTTGCCATTGCCTTATGGTTTCCTAGGCAGAGTGCTCTGGGTTTGGTGCTTCCCTAAGAGATAAACTCCAAGCAGGATGTTCAATTTTTCAGCCACCTGAATGTCAACTTAAAAAAGCTCTTTCTGACATTCTACTTTTGCCTTGGCTCTCTCCCCTGTTGCTACTCTATCATGCTGACTAGGTGGTACACAAAGTGCCTGAGGGATTGCAAGGAAGGTACAAAACAAACAAATGGGCTCCACATCCAGGTGCTTCCTGACTGCTGGAGCGTGGCACGGCTCTAGGAGGATAATGGGCTCCACATCCAGGTGCTTCCTGCCTGCTGGAGCGTGGCATGGCTCTAGGAGGACTTTAAAAACACCAAAAGAATAACAGCATTTTATCTCCACACCCTTGTCTTCCTTTTTTGGGTGCTGGAGGAGAGCAAGGCACATATAACCTGGTTCTCCAGCCCTGTAATACAAAGTCTTGCAAGTGTGAACAAAGCATCAACTAATAAATTTTAAAGATCATCCATATGGAGAGGAAACTATGAAACAAATTAACCCTCCAGGCACAGATAAAAACATTGTTGATCTTTAGCACCTCCCACTTAATAATCTTAAAGCTCATTACAAATAGTAATAAGCCATGCCTCAGGATGGATAGGAATATTAATACTACTTTTTTGGCCAGTAGTCTGATTTTCATAGCATGCCCATTCATTCATTCATTCATTCATATAGTTTGTGAGTGTAATTCCAACAACCGTGTGTTTCTGTTGGCCTGTTATATGCATAAGTAGCTATTTGCATCTGCAAATATATCATTTATGTGTATGGTCACTGTTATGTCTATGTGCATATATTAGGTATGCAAGTGCACACATCATAATGTTCATATATTTATTTTAAAAAAACTATCTCTGAGCTAAGTCATACACCCTGCTATGCCAACTTTGTGGCAGCACTGGGAATACAGCACAAATTGTCAGACTCCCAAGACTGCAATTTAATCTCTTGCATAGTAGAGGAGGAAAGAGAGAGGTAAGCAAGATGATGGAAACAGCCCAGGAAGGGTAACGGTGATCCACCTCAGACTCCTTTTTTGACTTTGTTAAATTGTTATGGCTAAGGGATGAGCCCTGTTGTTCCAGAGAATAGATCACCCTGACTGATGTCTTGTGAAATAATCCTGTGGGTGTAGTGAAGCAGCAGAGATTCAGCACCAGTCTTTCCACAGGTTGACCAACATGCTCCTTTTTCATTCAATTCTCTAATTTGTAATCAATTAAATTGGTGGATTTTAAGTTACTGGACACCTTCCAAACACTTCTCTTACCCAGCCACTGATATCTTTACTCCAGTCTTCTAGGAACCATACAGTAAGCCACAAATTATATTTGTGCTAAAGAAAACAACTGATTAAATTCATTGAGCTATCCAAAATAACAGTTCTTGCTGAGCCATAGCAGAGAGCACATGGCTATAGGGCAAAAGGAAGTAGCAAAGTGAGAAAAATAGAAGGATCTTATCTGGAAAAACAAGTTTCTGTTTACTGAGAAGGACTACCAACCTCGGAACTCATATTAGACGTAATTCAAAACATCAGAACACACACATACACAAAAAAACCCCAAATAATCAAACAAACAAAAAATAGGAAGAGTGAATGAATAGAAGAAAACATAGCAATTCTGTTTTCTCTAGGGCATCAGGAGGCACATGTGAGAGCAGAGGGGCAACAGAATCTGCAATCTTTAGAAAAGACCTGGATTGGGAGCTATAAAAATCCCAGATTCAGCTCTCTGTTCAGAAAAAGGCTTTCTTTCTGTGTGACAAGACACAGCAGAATTGAAACATTGCCTTGACGTCAAGAGCAGGACTCAATGGCCAGAGCTGAAGCCCAAATTCACAAACCAAAACCTTACTCCTCTAAAAAATATTCTTCAGTATATAAGTTTCTAAATTGAGTAGCTGACATATTTTTTTTTATAAGATTAATTACTATTGTCCTATTTACTAAGAATGTGGCAAGTTAGTTCAATATAAAGCAGGTAATCATGTACATCGCAGTTTCCGTATCTTCACGTATAATTAGCTTAATCTTTCTTGAAACAAAGTCCCTCAAACACCCTCAAGTGCTAGATGTTTAAGTATTGGGTTCTACACAAAACGTAGCAGATGCAACACCTGTACACCCCCATGGCCCCAAAGACCACCCCTAGTCTTATTTTTTTCCAGTTTAATAAGAGACAGAACAAATAGACAATCTACTTGGGCTAAAAACAGAGGGTTTCCTCCCTTGAATCCAATATTGCTGGTGCAAAAGGAGAAGAGCAAAAAGAAACATCACTACAGCTAGATAGAATTTGGATAGAAAGGAAAGTTCTGAAATTCTGTTTCTTCCTTCCCAGTGCAGTTTTATGTTCTTATGTTGAATTGTCACTGGAAAAAGAAAGAAAATAGTCCAGAATGCAGGAAGCAGACCTCAAAACTTACTTCACCACTCTGAAGGTGGAAGAAAGTGGAATATTACTCGTCCAAGGCCTTTGTCTTTTACTGCACCAGGCAGGTTACAGAATATGCCTGCAAACTGCACTTCTGTCACTGATGGTTACGATGACCCACTAGAACTGGACCATTTTTAATACCTGGAAGAGCTGGCAGGTGTGTCAGCACCTGTACACGTATGTGTTTAACATTCTCTTAAACCCCAGGACAATCTTGCCTGCTTTTTGCCATTGCTGTCATTTGCTGTGACCTGGGGGGTCCAGCAGCCTTATTCTGCTTGAAATAAATTCCAGCTGTCAAGCTACCATTCCAGTTTGAATTCTGATTGCATTGTTGGCAACAAGAACCTGCTTATTGCTTTCTTTCATATACTATCTCTCTATGAAGAATCCTTTCTGACAGCAGTTAGCGATACTAAAGTTGAGTTTTGCCCATGGATATTCCCAGCGTTGCCTTTATCAGATGACCTTTTGCCTGACTGTATGAGCAAGTTGGTGATCCTATTTGAAAATATTCATGAAATAGGTGCATCATGTTTTTATATTACTTTAAAGTCATTAATACATTGGGTCAAATTATGTTCTCAGTTACAGAGGAGTAAATCTGAGGGAATTACAGGGATGCAGAATATGATGAAAATCTGGTGCAAAATAATTAGAACCTTTCACATGCTCTTGGTGAAGCTTCACTAGTGGAATAATATAAATTAATAAGGACAACCAAGATGTATGATGTCAGAAAACTCATTGAAAATGAAATCTCAGGTCGCACTGTTCACAGGAAACATATCAAATAAAGCAGACAAATGAAACCCCAAGGTCCTGGTAATCAGTGTTAGAGCTACTTATGATCTTCATCCTTTTGGTGGGAACATGACTAATCCACTTGATAAACTAAGCATCAATGACCTTCGTTAAAAATTCATTGAAACCTCACAGAGTAGATGATAACTATTAACCTTAAATTATGTGGACATATAATTACCCAGATTAGATTCTCTGCATACCTATTACAGGGGCACAACCTGTCTCCCCCAGCAATCCCCTTCCCATACTCACATTAGCAAGTGTTTACTCTAAATGCAATTACAGACACAAATACATTAAACAAACTTTTCACTGTTGAAAAAAATCAATATGCTACAAGATAGGAAACATCAGAATTAAAATTGCACATAACCATATTCCCTTTTCTACTAACAAATGCACATGGCTTCAGTTTCAGGCTTCACTTGCATTCTTCTACAGGTGCTCTCTCCTTCAGCACAGAGGATGGGTACACATAAGGACACAGAAGAAGAAGCCCTTCCACTTTCTTGCTTTCTATTAAATACCGTTTGTTATACCTTGCATTACTATTGAAATAAGGATAGCAAAGTTCTGATTTCTGTAGTATTTGACTGCTTCATCAACATTAACATGTGCATTTCTTCCAAAAACTTTTATTAATGACAGAGGGCAATTCCTGTCCTATAGGAAGTTCATGTGGGAAAAAAAGTTCTCAAAATATAGTCAAGCTTTGACATTCTCAATACAGGCAAATGGTGAGAGAAAGGAAATACAGAAACAGAAAACAAACGTTTCAGATACATCAACATCTGGACCATTTATCTGGCTTCTGGGAGAGCTTGAGGAGATTGTCTTCAGCTCCAGAACCTTTCTTACCTATTCTGGGCTGACCTGAAGGGATTTGATTGTTTGCCAATAAACCTGAAGTGCAGGCAAAGGAGGATCCAGAGGTGACTCATTTTGGTGACAGCCTGCCTGGCAGGAAGGTGAGCTCTGGGCTCTGTGCTGGACATGGCATCAGGATGCTCAGGAGCCCAACTGCAGTTGCATTGTGAATGATATTTAACTCAGAGATCAGCTTTAATCACCACAAGCACTTTAAAAACAAGCAGCCACTGGGCAAAGAGATTAAAGTAAAAAATACTCATTCTTTATGGGTGCCCAAAATTAGTGAACTAGAATACTTTCTTGCAGCATGTCTTATCATTTTATATCCACGGGTCATAAGTCCAGCTCTCCTGGACATTAGCTGCAGTAGTGAAAGTTCAGCCATCCTCCCACACAGGTATCAGGCCTTCAAGTCAGGGAAAAAACCTTTGTGTATGTGTCTGGCTTAGCATTTCCCAAGGAATCTATGACAGATAAACGGATGGCATCTAATTTCCCCAGCTTTTGTTGACAACACAGTAGCGACAAAATAAATCGACATTTAAGGTAAAACAAATGGCAGAAATATAGCTCACAGTTTACAGAAATGAATGCTATTCCTTATTAAGGTTAAAAATGGTCCTTTTCAGGTCAACCCTTTCTTTTGCTACCTCCTCATCTTGTTCCCCACCCAATATAACAATAACCTTGTTCAACTCATAAAAAATACCACTACGATAATTTCAAAGATGGGTTTTTTCAGTCCTTAAAGTGTTTTAAAGCAAACCTTCAAACCACAGGCTTTTCAAAAAATCAGTCACTTGGATGTCTGAAATGACACTGGTTTTCATCTTATAATAATCATAAAATTTTTCAAGAGTGACCTTATGCACGGCAATTTTTGCAAGGCATCTCTGCATTCCCTAACTTCTTGGTTTGCCTCAATGACCTCTGTCATTTTTCAGCATGTTATTTTCCAACCAAAATGATCAAATGTTGATAACTTATAAATTACTTAAATAAAGACATGCTATGAAAATCATCACCAGTAATGATCAATACTGATTTTTATTGCTGTTGGTCCAAACTACTATAAAGTCAACCTCCACCGTGTTTCTTACTGTATTAGTGGTTAGGTAAAGTCTCCCTAAGCCAAAATTGGAGCAATGTACAACCAGAATTTCAGTAAACATTAACTTTAGGACATTGTTATGGTTAAAAGACAGGATGGGACATTTCACTTGCATAGAAGAAATTTTGGTTCTTTGATAAGCAGTGCCAATTCATCAATGTATTTTTGCATCATGCAGATATTGCCAATTCTAATAAACTCTTTTTAAGTAAAAGGGATATAAAAAAAGAATTATGCACAATGCTCACAGTATTGCATCAATCAATGCCACAGTTTTCTGCTCAGAAGCAGGCACACAAGACAGAAAAAATCCTTACCCTCATTTTGGTTTTATACTGCACTTATTCTGCATTTTTATGCAAATCACTACCCAAAACCAATTTGTCATCTTTCTGGAACAAAGTTATCATGATCCTACAAGAGAAATGCATTTTCAAGTTGAGGGAAAAAAAAATACTAAAGGCTGTAAAGAGCTCTCTGCTTTATGAAACTATCTGCCCTTCAAAGCTAATGCACATCGAGGATGTATCAGAGTTCTGAGGGCGGAAAGTAATAGAGCCCTAAGCAAGGATACTGTAGGACTTGATTTCTGCCAGAGGTAGTGGGTGGCAATGTAATTTTCTTGGTGTTCCCCATCTCATAATCCAGTGGTAGCACCTATAATAGTAAAAGCCTAACCCTATTGTAAGGATTTTTAGTTTTTAATAAATCCTGTCATTTGAGCACATGGCAGGATTGCTTTCTAACAAGCTGTTTGCCTTTCTTTTTGAATCAGAAAAAAAAAAGTAAAATTGGAGGGAGGGAACCTCTCAGTCAAAAAGAAAGCTTGCTGCAAAACTCAAATTTAATTTATCAGAATTAAAATTTCTCTTTACTTCCTTCAGTGAATGTGTTTCCTTGTCTTTTTAAATCCTGAAATTTAGAGTATCTTAAGTTATGTTTGGAAATAACAAGACCTGGTTCTATTGGGAAATGGCTTGAGTTAGAAGGAAGAAAAGGCAGACTATAGAATGAAGGTTTATATAGAAGTCTTTCATGCCCAAGGTATTCCAAATTGCTCTCAGAAAAACATTGCTACATCAATCATAGAAACCCAGAGAACTTTTCAGATATGGCAGCATGAGGTTAGGAACTGCTTACAACATAGTTCAAAGTGCAGAAAGGTTTATAGAGGTTGCTACAGCCTAGAGATGGTACACCATAAAAAATTATGATTTCGAACTGCTTTGACATGTTAGCTGGAGTGTTCATGTATGTAACTCTGAATTGAACTATCAGCCTAAAATGAGGTATTGGAGGGATTATTTTTTTATGTTTTCTTATGCTTATTCTCACTAGAGTACCCAACTGCCTTTAAGCAATCTCCTTCTTTCCAAGCTTCTGATCCACCAGTTTTTCTCAAGAAATCATTAACAACAGACCATTTCAAATAATTTTTCAGGGAGAAAATGTAGATGCAGAATGGGATCAGACATGTCAAACATCCACTCGCAGTTCAATTGTCTGTGGCCTTCAACCTGAGCAATATGATCAAAGTTTGTCAACACAACACATAAAAGATTCTTGGGGTTTGTATTAGTGTTTCTTAATTTAACGTTACTTGCACCTTGAAAGCACATTAAAAAAAGTTTCGATTAAATATCTTTTTTTAAGAAGAAAAATGAAATGAGAACGATACTGACACATAGCTACTGTTTTTAGATTGTAATGTTAGCTATGCTGCTTTATGCATATTGAGTGAAATGCCCCATAATCCCAAGAACATTAATTTTTCTTTCCTTTTAACAGTTTTACTCAAATAAGTGACAGATATATAAACAACTAAATGCATCTGAAAATTCCAAGTGTTCTGAAATGTGTTTTGATAATATCAAAACTAACAAATACCTTCTTGAGCAGAAAGACCTAGTTTAAAATTATTATATGAGATAAGATATATATGCTGACAGGTCTAAACTGCTCAGAATTAATACCTTACAGAAATATGGGGATGATCTCTCATTTCTCAGTTGCAAACCAAGGAGAGAATCAGGACACTTGTTCCACTGATTTCCCATTTACTTCTGGAGAGAGGGAGGGAAAACCTAAATACTCTAGCAGCAAGTAGTTTTCTTGGAAAAAAAAAAAAGTTGAGCTAGGTGAAAAATCAAACCTGGAAAGAACTTAGGTAAGTTTCATGTCTAAAACAACAAGTCTGGATACATAATTTTGACAGTTCTTGATAAAAACCTTACTAATTTCTTATTTTTTTGTGTCTACCAGTAAGCTAATAAGGATCATGGAACTCAATACGCAGAAATGACTTCAGCACTTAAAGAGATAATATTTGCAAGATAGTCAAGGGCATGTTAAAAAAAAACAAACCCCAAAACCATTTCTCTGAAGATGAGGAGATATTTCCTATCTTTTTGTATAAGTCAACAAGAAAAATTGTGTCTAAAACATCCACACCTCGTCCCACGTTCCAAACGCAGGAAGATACCATGCCTACAGACAAGACTGGGATGAAGCCCGTGTTTATCCATCCTGAAGAAGTTATACTGCTGGTGCAAGACAGGAACACAACACCTGTAGGGCTAGAGATAATGAGTAGGAGATAACTCAGCCTCCAGATTTAGATAGTGTCCTTATACACAAGGATGAAAGGTCGAATTTCCTCAGGTAGACTTCTTTCTGAAATCAATTTCTAACTAGGAATCACTTTTTACAAAAAAAATGGGCACTTCCAAAGAGCAGGAAATTTATGTTATTTGCTCAGGAAAGACATTCTAAGTTCTGTAAAACATTATCTTTTTTTTTTTAATATGTAAGAAGCCTTAACTTCCTTTGTGATTCCAGCTCAAGTAAATTGACACACTTATGAAATTCTCTCTTCTTCCAAGCAAAGCATATGCACATGTCTACATATGCATTACTACTGTAACATAAAACGAACTGCAAGGAACTAGGAGGGTTAATTGGCATACACATAATTGCATCTTTACACTTGTAATGTAAATACACAACCTAGAAATATATTGCAGTTGTGTAAAAGTCAGTTTTGTCCTTTTCCACTGGAATTCATACAAATTACTCCAATCTTTAGGAAATTTCAAAACATTACTTCTACTTTCTTAACTACTTCTAACTTGCATTGAAATTATAAATTCTTGATAAATATGTATGCAATTTTATATAGTTTTTCCTTTCATAGTCTATTTAATATAGTCCTGTTTATCTTTTCTCACTGAAAGGGTTAAACTTGTTGCTCTTACCTAAGACCATAGAATGCAATGTTTACAAGAGCTACTTTCTACTCTGAAACTAAGGCTGAGAAAATTACTTCTATTCAATGCTTCTGCTTTAAAATGGATAATGATTTCATCTGGTTAGAGCTGTCTGTACCTACTTTGTTTATTGCAGGGAAGAAATTGCCTGTTCACTCATGATAAGATAATTTGTCGCCTTGGAAATTAAATTATCCATTCCAGTTTACCTTCAGGAGGAATACTATATAATACCTATTTGTTCCATTACACCCTTTAAATCAGAAATACGCTTTACTCTACAAATATGTTCCATGTAATCAGAGACATTAAGACAAGTTAAAATAGCCCCTGACTGCAACTTAATTAGCCTCCAAAGTTGTCAATTGTGTAAGACTTGAATCCACTGGAACTAAAAGGATATTGAATAAATAATTTCTTTTCAAGAATAAAACTAAGCCTGCAATACATTTTTAAGATAGCTTTTTCTAATTATTTTTTTCTCATTTTTAATACTCACAGGGAAATTCACCACAGAAAGCCATGTAGGGTACACATCTTCACTCTACTAACCAGAAGAGCATCTCTAAGTATCATTACAAGATGGAACAACAGGCAGGATCAAACCTTATTTTTCACCTAATACTTTAAATTATATAAGGGATTAGGGATTATAGGCATTTGGCTAATGTATTTGGGTTTTTTTCCTGTTTCTGCCAGACTGTACTTAAATGCATAAATATGGATTGTTTTTCAGACACATTGGTTTGTAAAATTGCCATTTCTCAACTAGTTTTAAAGTCCAAGCTGAGTGAAGGGTTTAATACTTAAAAGCTACTATCACAAACCCACAGTAATTAGGAATGGCCATGGTTCTAGGCCAAGGAGAACACATCAGAAATGCTGGGTAGGGCATGGTAGGACACGGCTCTCAAGGCACTGCTTGACAATAGGCACTGAAAACAGCTTCAGAATCCTCTATAAAGCTCATCTACGGAACTGCATAATCCAAGAGATTCATTAACTTCTTACATGCAGAAATTAAAAAAAAAAAAGGCCTAAGGAAATTAGATTTTTCCATAGCATAGTTTTTCAAGCCTTTGAGTGGTGATGAAGAGAAGCTGGTCTTGTGATGATGATAATGGATTACGAAACAAAGCTTCATGCTGTTGGCTCCGACACAGGCTCTGAGCGTGACCTTGAATGAATCGTATAATCCCCCTGTTCCTGTTTCTCCTCTTGTGAAACAAGGAAGATAATTTTTACCTAGAGTGAGAAACTGTTCAGGGGATTAATTAGATGTTTATTGGCTGCTTTAGATGTGAAATATGTGAAACAATCCACTTTATTTGAAGCTAAAATATATTTAGTTTTAATTGAGTTCTAGTGATAGGAGCTTTCCAATTAAACCAGTTTTTTCTCTCCCCAAAATACTGGTTTGACAAAAATTATCCTTTTCATGCAACCAGAGGGACTGAAGAAGTTTTAATGATGGAGGTTACTCAGGTTCCTGAGGAAATTTCTCCATCCATCCTAGAATACCTGGGAAACGTGACTTGGTTTTCCCAGTGACATGGGTGCTTACTAAGCTCACATTAGAGCTAAGAAAAAGCATATAATGGCCTCTACTGTGCCACTAACAGTGAAATATCATGACCTTCCCTCACCTTATTTGTAATCTTGCTATCTCAGTCCCACTCACACATTATCAACTGCTATATCAAGTATATTTTACAACAGTATTTTTCCTTTTGTCTCATCTTGTTAGTGCATGTTGCATTATGGAAAAGTTGGAAAGACTTCACAAAGTTCAGTGGTGAGAAATAACATATAGAGGTAAGCTGAGAGCTGGCAAAGGGATTTTATGTAGCAAGGAAAGAAAATTCTCCTCCATTTCTAAGTCTGCTTATTAGTAAATTAATTATATTATGTATTAAGGAGAGAAGCATTTACTGGGAGAAAATTCTGCCTGTGAATAAAACATGCTTTGATATTAGTAGTTAAAATGGCAAAGTGTCTCCATTAAGCTTCAAAAGAGCACTTAAGCAAGCAGGATCCAAGCAACAAAAATTACATGAAATCTGAATGATTCCATCATCAAATGAACTGAACTCATTTACCTCTGGATGGCATAGTGTGTGCTCTCCGTAAACAAGGAGAACACATTATGTGATTGAAATGCAGGAATAAAATTAGTAAAATCATCTTTTGACATAGAAACTGTTAGCCTGATGTATTTTGTACTTACCACCTACTGCCTACCAGTGAGCAATAGTAGTTGTTCCAGGAGTTAGTCCCAATTTTCACTGGTTCACTAAGGGAGGTGACTATTAGAGTCTTACAAAAAAGCTACAGCAGATTTCTTGGATTTTTAATGTACATTAGCACAGTTGTTTTCAGGGGCACCTCTTAAATAATGTAGTCTCTATAGGCAATATTAATGAAGCCTTTGTTCAGCTGCATTTTTCATCTATAAACTGGGAAATGCTGCTTTCTCTTGCCGTTTCCTTTCTACTCCTTCAGATTTAGTGGCATAGCCATTCCAAAACCACAATCCATGGACCTGGAAGTTTTTTAAAAAAACAAACCAAACCAAACTAAACCACAAAAAACCCCACAGGAACTATAACAAAGAGTAGGACTTAACCCTAGGGCTTACATAAAAAGACATGGAAGTGTTGGAGCAAGTCCAGAGGAGGCCTATGAAGTTGATAAGAATACTGGAGATTCTCCCCTACGAAGACAGGCTGAGGGAGTTGGGGCTGTTCAGCCTGGAGAAGAGAAGGTTGTGTGGAGACCTCAGAGCAACTTTTCGATATCTGAAGGGCCTGCAAGGAGCCAGAGAGGGACTCTGTGTTAGGAGCTGCAATGATAGGACAAGGGGTAATGGATTAAAATTGAAGGAGGGGAAGTTTAGGTTAGCTATTGGAAAAAGGTTTTTTACTGTAAGGGTGGGGAGACACTGGCACAGGTTGCTCAGGGACGTGGTGGCTGCCCTGACCAGCGTTGCGTTCAAGGCCAGGCTGGATGATCCTTGAGCAACCTGATCTAGTGAGGAGGTGTCCCTGCCCAGGGCAGGGGGGTGGGATGATCTGTAAGGACCACTCCAACCCATAAATTCCATAATTCTATGATTCTGTGATTTTATTTCCAGAAAAAGATGCACGTACATAATACAGTTGAATTTCAATCTCAAGTAGTGGCTTTAGCTGTTAGTACTGCTCAGATGCAGTGGTTTGAAGTTCATTATTTTTTAGTTCTGAAACCACCCTGCTGTTCTCACCAAAGGAAAAGCAGGTCAGAACCAAGCTATTTAATTAGCTTTGAAGGTAGGTGATGCTTAAGCAAGCTCCTAATCGTTTTCTAACTATTTATAATTTTCCATCAGGGATAGACTGACAATAGAATTTCAAAACAGCATGCAGCAAATGGTAATTCATGACAAATGCCTATGAGAAGTAGTATTACAGTTAATTTTGGTAAAAGGAAAGGCTAGAATATAATAGACTATAAAATATTAAAAATAAGAAAACATCTTTGTTATGCCTGAACAGTACTCAAATCTGTATCTGAATGAATTTAATAGAAAAAAAGGTAAACCAACAGATTTTTGTTTTTTAAAAAAGCCACTGATGAAATCTGAAATGATGAAAGCACTCAAAGCAGCTCACCAGCAACTGCAATTTCTATTTTCCTCAGTCATTCAGAGTTTAAACCAGAGGTTTTTCGTTTGGATTCCATCAAAACTCCATGTGTACATACTGCAGGCCACTAAATTTTGCATGGTTTTTTTCTTATTTGCAGAATAAAAGTTGTATTGTTTGCATTACTTTTAGCTTTAAATAATAGCATAAAATATAAATAACTCTCTTTCTGGTAGTTGTTTCTTTTCTGCTCGTAACATCCCTCTTTCAATACTTCACACAAGATGTTATACTCAGAAATGATATTTTGCATTTAACTTTATCATTCTTAGGCTGAAATATTTCTAACCTTCAGAATTTTCAGGGCCCCATCTGGAGAAAGGTGGGATAAGAATATAACACCTTTTGGGGAATTCTAAGAGGAAATACAGTAACTAGGGGCTCTGCTCATCAGAAATCATGTTCCTTAGGTACAGCAAAACTTCACAAATCTCAACAATTTGCCTCCGAGGGAAAAAAAAGCTTGTGATTTGAAATATACCCATTACCAAACACACCTAAGAACTTCAGAACTGCTGCCTCATGTCAAAGTAAGCACCAGTGCCTACTGAGTTTCAGCTAACACAAAGCAAACCAGCCTCTGTGATAAAGCAGGGACCTCTCAGATGACTTAAAGTATTTTCAGCAAACAGAGCTGTGTTTTAATTAAGACAAAAAATTAGTATCAGGGATGCACTATCTGGAATGGTAAAACAGCCTTTTTCCTGTAGTTAATGAAAATCAGTTAGCTGGCTATAGCGTTAATGAAATTTTCACCGTTTATCTGCTAGGTTTAGAGTCTTCCTAATAGGTGCCTCAGTAACCACTGCCATTAAAGGAAGTATGCAGAACCTTAATTTAAAGCACTAATTAGTCCCAAACCAGTGAAGATTACATTGTAGGAATAAGGACTCAGTGCATAATGGCCTTGTCTCTAAGAATCGAGAAGGGACATATCTGTTTGCCTGTGGAGGCAAGATCAGAGCCAGATTTTGTTTAGTTAGGGAGTTGTTTGCTTCCACTCTTATCATAAGATCCCTGAAATAAAGCAGGGAATTTGAGAAAAGAGATTTTTGACTTAAAAGCCAGTCCTCTGGGAGAGAGCCTTCATGAAGATTAAGGGGTAAATTGGGCATTGCTTCTAATCTTGTAAGTGAATAAAGTAATCAGGAGAATACTAAGGGAATGTCTGGGATATCAAATTCAGTAATTTTGATATTGTGATTATGTATTTAATCCATTGAACTACACTATTTTGATTCCTTCATGGAATCTCTTTGTGAGAGAAGATACATCGTTCTACAAATTCTTGCAGAAGATTATATTCTGTGACAGGAGAAATGAAATAGCTGTGAAAAACACAGGAATTCCAGTCTTAAATTGTTCAAACATTGTAAATTTACTCATAACACATATAGCTATAGAGATATGTCTTCAGTAAGATAATCTTCATAGGAAGCTAAAGTATAAATGCTACTGTATTTTTATAAACCTGTTCCATGTTCACTTTTGCCTTCAAATCACTTCATTTTCTTGATCACCAAGTTATCCTAAGTCATAAAAATAACTGAGTCTATAGATCTAGTTAATGAAACTTCGAAAAAAATCTATTTATTTTTAAAAGTGAGGAGTACTTGTTAGGATTGAGGGGGGTTTGTTCTTGTTGTTGTTTTAAAATAATGAATGTGAGTGGCACATTTTTTTGGATATGCAGCACATCCTTCTCTGATGGAACTTTGGAACATTTGAATCTGCCAAGACACATGTAGTAGGAAACTGGAATTATCACATAGACTCCTTTCTATCAGGACATTGTGGCAAACATCAAAGCATCAAGGCATGAGGACATAATAAGGAACAATGCACCTTTTAATTGAGAGTACATGAGGCACGGAGTTATAGAACTAATGCACATTCTAGCATGCTGCTTTTCAGTTTTTACCAATTTACCTTATGTTTTCTCATTTTAGAGGCACATATTCTACAAAAAGTTCTGCTGCAATTAGACTATAAATAGGTGTATATAAATATATATATAAAAGTATGAATAAAGGTTTTATGTGTTGGCTCTAGGCCTACAAAATAATAAAAATATTTTTGAACATTCCAGATAAGCAATTCAGACAGCCGAACAAGTATTTTCCAAAACTCCCTTTTGAAACTGAGCATTAAAGGTGTTCTTAGGAAATACTAGACAGCCTTCCAAGCAGCTGCCTCCCAACAAGCAGCTCTGATGCTCCAGGGGAAAATTCAAGAGCCCTCACAGTGTGCAGTTAAAGGGTGTGTTGCCTATAAAAAATAATATTCCTAGCTCCTATCATTGTCTTTTGCCCTGAAGCATGAGAAGTTATATCATTTCTAGATCCCTGATTACTTTTAAAACCCTAGTAACTCTGACTGCTGTTATAATCTATACAAACATCCATTTTCTTTTCTAATCCGACTGAGCTCTTGACTCCAATAATATATTGTGGCAATGACTTTTGTTAGCTTATTGTTGGCTGAAAAAAATAATTCCTTCTGTTGACTTTAGATTTGCTGTCTTTCAATTTTTCTGAATACTGCCTTCCTCCAATATTATGTCAGAAGCTAAGTAGAAAACCTGCACTGGCTTCTCCATATATTCATTTTTATGCACCGTCTTTTTCATTCGGTTATTTTTCATGTCCTATCTTGTTCATCTCTATTCTGAAATAAACTGCTCCTGTCTTTTCAATCTTACTTCATATGGTAGTTTTTCCACTTCTCTAAGCATTCTTATTGCCAATCTCTGAACCACTTCTATTTTCCCTATAGTCTTTTTGGAAATAATATAAACAGAGCTGAAAGCTGCGTTCCGGAGGCAGCCTAGGTTACAGATAGCATTATAATACCATCAATATCAATTTATTAAAAATCCTAACCCTAGATTTCTTTTCTTTGTTAACTATTACTGCTGACTGATGAGAAGGGTTTGCATTTGTTTGGGTTTCTGATCTGGAAGTCACAGCTGCAGTACATTTGATTCCAGATGTAGTAT
>NW_008667496.1:111371-132975 GCF_000695815.1 Acanthisitta chloris | reverse complement strand
TGCTGAACTGACTGAATACAGTGGATATCTTTTTTTCCCCTTCATACTTTATAGCCTGAGAGCAACTGCATGTACTGAGCATGGAACAACTGTGTTTTCCATTCGCTCTTGGAAGTCTGTGATACCTCAGGCACTTTTCAAGCAATATCCTTTTATTTCAAATAAAGAGAGCCAACTGATCTCCTGGAGTAAAATCAGGACTCTGGAGAGCATCCAAACCCCTCTTCTGACAGTGGGCAATAAAATGTACTGGTATTGACCACTTCCACATGATATCTCACAACCATCACTGTCTTCTTTTTGCACAATAACAATTCAGACTAAATGCTGCAAATGTCATGGAAATTGTGCCTGAAGCACAACCTCTCACCAGAGAGCAGTATGCTGTCATTAGATCTTAGAGGAGATATTCCACTCATTTCTGTGTTCATGAGTTCAGTTTATCCTTCATAAACCAACAATGTTACATTGCTTTCCAGATTAGGGAAGGTAGTTTTCCATTAAAGTCCTTTGCCTTAACATCTGAAGATTTCTCCACCTTCTCAGGTTACAAGTTTTTATTAAGGGCAAACATCTTACCAGCAGCATCAAGCAGAATATTTTCCTGACCCTCAGAACTAAAAATATTCAAAACCTGTTACATGTTGGTGGCAGACTGCTTTAAAATAGGCTTGACTATTTAATCATAGGGATTTTCTGTTACATGTTGGTGGCAGACTGCTTTGAAATAGGCTTAACTATTTAATCATAGGGATTTCGAAAACAAAGCAGGGTCTATAAGAGTTCATTTTACTACAACAATTCAATAGTCACCTTGAGATCATTAATTCTGAGAAAAAAAACCCCACACCTAGTTTACCAGTCCAACTCTTATTCCTCTTTAAACTTCTTGGTGTTGTATTACACCATTTCATGCAGCTCTTTACATCAAATTGCAGATTCCTTCAGAGCGATTCTGTGCAGAACTTGGTGCCTGCCTCCTGCATGGCAAAGTTCTGCACAGGGCTGAGGGGATGCAGGTGACAAAAGGAGATTGCTTTGTGAAAGCAGATTATTCATTCTCTGAATTTCTACCTCTGATGTATGAAGGAAAAACCAACTGTGTGTAGGCAGACTTCTTAGAGCTGAAGCAGGAGTAAAAAGAGTCTGTGACCAAGTAGGAATGATTATGATGAGTAATAGATTTGCTATTGGGTGGGGGGAAAGAGGGGGAGAAAAAAACTCCTGTAAAATTGAAATTATTGTAGCTAGATGGCTGAAAACATTCTACATTCTTCTGTTATAAAAGAAGGTGAGAGAAAGAAGGTCAACAACTGTTTTCCCTCAATATTCTTTGGAAGTGTTTTAACCTGAAGACATTCAACTGTACATTGAGATCATCTTTGAAGTACCTCTGGTTCTTTCACATTGAAGGCACAGAGGTCCAAGTCCCTCAGACCTCTCCCTAAGAGAGGAGGAGAGGAGGAGAGGCACATTTGACATGCACCAGCCCCCCAAATTATCCAAGTGACACAGTAAATGTCCTGACATTGCCAGTCTCTGTTGATCCAGCTCAGGGGCAGCAGAATCCAGGCAGGGGAGTGACAGTTAGTTCCCTAATCATTTGTTTTTGCCTTGTCTAGACAGAGTTCTGAAGGAGATGATTCCTATTCTATTATCCTAAATACAGCATAACTTGAAAAGAAAGAACTTAATTGCAGCCTATCAGTTTTTCTGAATGGAAATCAGAAATCTAAATCATAATCTACATGTCAGCTTTGCATTAGGAAGTTAACATTGCCCAAGCACTTCACACTGGATTCTGCCAACAGCCACAGCAATGTTAGTTTATTCTGGGGCATTCCAGTACTTCAAACCATTTTTTAATAAAATAAATAAATTCAATTCCACTTCTGTTTCATCTATGACCAACAGTCAAACTCTTTTTTTACAAAGAATATTGGTCTTCATGATAGAAAGTATATAGAGCTGCTGCCATACAGGGATTCTTTGGATTTGGTAAGATTGTAAATGACACAAGGATCCCATTTTATTCCACCACAGACCACAGCAACTCTTTGACTTTATAATGTGGAAAAAGTTTAAATTTGGCTGTACTTTATAACTACTTTCTCTTTTTCCTTTTCCTTGCAGAAACAGCAAACCTGTAGTATAATTGCTATTTTTCATGATAGACAATTTTTACATAAAAGCCCTCAAGAAAGCACAAAATTCTGTACCTCCCTTTCCTACTGAAAATTACTGAGTGATTTCCATGCAAGTATGCCTGAGTTTCTTAATACTTATGGCCCTATAGCTTGTCTATCAAAGGGTTGAACCATCTGCCATGGAGCAGACTGAAAGTCCAGCCTAGGACAGTGAATATTGATTCTTTCACCAACAGTTTTGTGATACTTATCACATAACATCAGGGAAATTGCATCAAGTTCTGCCTTCCGAGTCAGTCACACACTCATTAAAGTCACTTTTCAACCCAGGACTTCTAGCAGAAACTTTGCTCCCCTCCTTTCTGGCTATTTCACTTATTTGGGGACGATTTGATTTTTATTTCCCCCCTTGTCTTTCACTTTTTCTTATTCCCAAAGAGATGGTTCATTCTCACCCAATTCTTTCCACTGTAAAGCACTTAACAAGAGAGAAATTGCTCCTGAGATGTTCCTAAATCTGTAAAAGCTTCAGTATGATGCTTAATAGCAATAGAAACTTTTAACTGCCATCGTATGCTCAAACAGAGTTTCTATATCAAGGTAAATGATAGGAAACCTTATGAAGAAGAAGCACTTTGGGCACTTCTCCATACCTTTTTATTTTGTGCACCTGACATCTTACATAGTTTTAAACAAATCTAGAAAAACTTATTTGTGACACTAATTTTCATTCAAATATGTCAAAATACAAATACATACTGCAAATAACAAATGCACCTATGTATCAACTTCACATTCATTCTACTGCTCATTATATAGGACTGCAGGGGGTTTATTCACCATGTTTTTTCTTCATGTTTATATAGAGTATCTGACTATAGAAAATAGGAGACTGATTCATTAATGCCTTGCACCATCTGTATTCATTGTATTTGTGTAAAGTGAATGCAGATCACAGATCTTCCTTTACTGTTTTAAAGGCTTATAAATCAGATTTTGCAAAATTGCAGTAATTTTTAAATACTAGTATATTTTTGTCTATTATTATAAAGAAAGCACTATAGGTACAGCAAATCTTTGTAGGCTAGTAAGCATAGAAACACTTGAAATCAATAACAAAAGTCATATATCTTTCAAAACATATCAACACATAAAATTCACTATGTGGAATTTTATATCCTTCCCATTAAACAAATTCAAAACTCCACACAAATAAATTGAAATGAACAAACACACATATTTGATAACTATTTTGCAAAAAACCCAGTTCTTAAAAATGGTTTTCACCAGGCATGCATGATATATTTAAATTGAATTAAATACCTATTCTTGCATCCTTGGTTTTCAGAATTCTAACCAAAGCAAGTGCAAGAGTGCACAAGTGAGGATGCAGTCTGAATTATATTCTTCCTACAGGTTCACTGGAATCAGACAGATTGGTAGTTCTTCAGATAAACTTCAAAATATTTGGTTTATTGCTGAAGATGTATCTCTTGTGGGAAGAGAGAAGAGGTGAATAATTTATCTGAGCGATAGGCAAGAGACAGGAACAGTTTCCTCAGTGATTAGTAGTCTCTTCCTGTCTAGGATAGAAAAATAATCCACTGCTGTGGATTGCCAGCCTCAGGCTAGTAATGGTCCACACTGCACTGTCTGATTTAAATAGATTGCTCTAGAATAATGTGACAGCATCATAAAATACAGGAGAGATCACCAAGTTTCTAATATGCTGGGGGATTATCCTTATGGGCTTGCATTTTCAAGCCCATCTCTTGAAGACACAAACCATGTCACGGGGGACACAGCAACATAGAGGGTGATGGAAGAATTAAGCTGGTACTTAAACATGTTATATTTCTGCCTCTGCTATGGGCCTGCATAGAGACTATGTCCTTTGTTTCCCAACCTTACAAATTTTTATAATAAAATTGCCTCACTCGGAAATGTGCTCCGAGATCAGTTCAGTAAAATCTAGGTAGTTATATTTCTGCCTGCAATACAGGTATCCAAGCCATACAATCAGCATGAATGTACCATAGATATGTGCCACTGAGCAGTCAGATGCCTAAAGTGTAAATATCTGTTGTCACTTTAAGTGTTCTGAAGTATCCTCTATGGTCTACAGCTTCATTTCCAAAGATCTAAGGTCCTGTCTTGCACCGGACCATCCAGAAGCCACATATACCATTGGGAATATGCCTATGTTTTAGCTGCCTCCATCACATCTTATACAGCCACAATGACACTTCATTGAAGTTCATTTTCACAAGAAGTCCCTGTTCATACTTTATTTTTCTAATAAGTCAAGTCTTTCTTAAATGGTAAATATTTATCCAAATGGAACTGCAATGCATTAAGACACAGGCAAACCATTGCCTTTTCAGGACATGTCTGTAGCTTTTGTGGTGTTAGTGGTACTAAACTCTCTGCAGATAATGTACCCAGAACAGACCCCCCACCACTGCAATGAAGAAATGTGTCAAAATTATGTATCAGCTAACAAAGAGGCATCAGATTCCCTTTTGTGCCTTCCTGTACGGAAAGGGGGTACAAGAGAGTTGCAGAGGGACTTTTACAACGGCATGTTGTGGCAGGATGAGGGGGGATGGCTTTAAACTGAGAGGGCAGGTTTAGATTAGATATTAGGAAGAAATTCTTCACTGTGAGAGTGGCACAGCCCTGCAACAGGACACCCAGAGAAGCTGTGGATGTCCCATCCCTGGTAGTGTTCAAGGCCAGGCTGGATGGAGCTCTGAGCAACCTGGGCTAGTGAAAAGGGTCCCTGCCCATGGCAGGGAAGTTGAAGTAAGATGATCTTTAAGGTCCTTTCCAGCCCAAACCATTCTATGATAAATGGCAATCACATGATAAGTTTTTTTTATATGTTCCTCTACCTCTGCAGTGAAACACAACCTGCTCAGAAAGCAACCCCTCAGAGAGGTGCTACTGTTGCAGTAATTGTCACTGCAGGTATGAGCACTTCATTGTCAATATTGGGTTCTTTCAGTGTAGCTCAACAAAACTCTAATCTGGGAAAACAAAATAGTCCTGTCTGTCCTAAAGCAAGTGCACTGATGATGCAGCTTAGAGAGATAAACAAACTTCCATGCAGTCCAAAATGGTACAAGAGTGTGTCTATGTGCATATATATTTAGGGATGCTAAGAAATTTCATAGAATGATCAGCTAGAAACTCAGCCAAGGAGACTACACTTTGAAATTCATTTTGTTTGTAATGAAATAATTATTCACAGATAGTGAAACACTCTGGTTTAATATAACCCTGCCTTGATGGCTTGTATAAAGTGCCATAAGAAAAAGAACAGGGAAAAAACCCTACTATCTGCACCTTATTATTTTCTCCCAAAGACAATTAAGAGGAAGCTTTTTGGAGTTTATTTTGCTTGTCTGTATTAAAGCTTATGAAAATATTCAGAAGCAAAATACTATATTTCTTCAGTCTTGCTTTTCCTGTGATATTTACCACCAACAGCACTTTTGTATATACACCCCAGGAGTTGTAAAATCACATATTTGTTTTGTGAGTCAGAGCAGTAAGACAGTGGTAAAACTCCATCTGGCAAACAAGCAAAAGTTCTTTTTTGTGTTTCTGTTATCATTAAATGTTATTCAAGATTCTCATTACACTTGTCATCCTAGTGCAAGGTTAATTAGAGTTAATAAATGCTGTACTGATCCAAAAGGAAGAAAGGGCAAAGAGAGAAAAACATACTAATTATTATCCATCCAAAATAAAGCAATTTGACATAGGGCACGCTGTACAGATGGACCCATCTTCAGCTGAAGATGGAAAAAATCTGTTAGAAAGCTTAATACTTCCTTTAGGTTTTGATTTTAAAAGGCATATACATGGCTCCATGGCCAGTTTTAAGGAAAATATCACACATCATGGATTCAATGCAGGACACAGAAATATTTAATCCATTATTAACCTGCTTGGCAACTTTTAGCTGGCAAGTTCATTTTTATGCTCCTTGATTTACTTGTCTGTGAAACAGAAATAAATATTTTTTTATCTACAATGTAAGACCACCTAAAGTCTCTGGAACTTCCGTGAGAACTAGAATCTGTTTCTATTCCTGCCCAGGAAAGCACCACAAGAAAGCTAGCTAAGAGCAGGCAGCACTATCTTGTGAGATCATCAGCCAGAATTGCTGGTCTAAGAGGAGGTTTGTTGTTGCTCTTTGAGGAGGTGTGTGCTATTTGGTTGGCTGGGATTTTTTACAGTGTTTGGTATCCCACTAGTAAACAATATTAGTTGTATTAGGCACTTAGCATGTTCAAAGTATTCTAGCTGTTTTACTACAAGAATGTCCAAGAACCCTTGATTATCCAAGTGGGTACTTGAGGAGTCTTTTACTTGTAGAAATAAAAAAAAAAAAGAACAGATATGAAAGTTTTACTCACTATCATAAGGAAATGCATTACAAAGCCAAAATCAGAATGGGCTTCCTCAGTTGCTCACCTTCTTACTTTAAGGTAGGGCTTTACTATTACACTTTTAGACTTTATCTTTTCTATCTTCAACTTTTTTTGCCTCCAGAACTCAAGGAACTTCATTCTTTGTTGTGCTGTCTCACTCACACAGTTAAAAATTTTAGATTTCTACCTGCTGTGTGCAGGATCAAAATTTAAATAAATCCATTTTTTAAAAGTCAAACAGAAAATGAACTTTTATACTTTTTCTACACACATACAGGTGTATAATGATAAGAAATACAGAAGCTGAATGTTTCCAAAGATAAAACTGCTTTTTCGAACTGCCCTTATATAATATTCCCTTTCCCTTTATCATGACATTTCATGCATGACTCTCTTGAAAAGTAAACTGAAAAACTTAGAGGTTTCTTTGAATTAAACACTCCTTAATCCTGCTCTGTTCCAAGAAAATTAGAAGAACCATTAAGCAATTACTTGATCACTGAAGTTTGTGCTAGACCAATGGAAAACTACCAAGTCTTACTTGCTCTGTTAATACATTACTGTTACTCTCCTGATTTTTTCTTTTCAAAATTAAACCTGTAAGAGTCACTGAAAACAGAGATTTGTTAGACCCTGTCTGAATAACACACTACCATAGGTGGATGGCCATGTCTGATATTACTTAGCTGTGGGAAAACTCTGCATTCTCAGCTGTTTGCAACACATCAGTAATATTCATCTGTCATCAAACAGCTTTTCTCTCTGTTTTGTATTACTTTTTTAGAGGAAAATGTACTTGATGCTATCTGCCTTGTCTCATAACAGTCAGTGAATGACATATATACATTTACACTTTAAGTGATGGTTTGAGATAGTCAGCAAGGCACATAGTTCTGACAGTTTGTGCCTCTGTGACCCTCTTTAGGGAACATATTTCAACTTGCATAAGTAACTTGAAGTAGAATTTATTTTATTTATTAGCATTTGAGAGATTGTGTTTTAGGATAAACAACAGACAGAAATAAGAAAGGCTGTTATTGTGAGATGCAATTTATGTTTTAATTTGTGACGTTCACAGTACTCTAAGTCACACGCACAGAGACCTGGCGTTTCATGAAGCATCACTGTTTTTTCCCCCAAGCAATTGAAAATCCAAACATACAGGAAGATTTCCAAATTCATAGGAACTTGTAAGAGCCTCTATTCTTAATCAGCTACTCAGCCTCCCACAGACTGCACACAAGGGTGAGATGCCTCAGATTACAAGTCACATAGTATTTTGCCTTTGCATGAAATATGACTTAGTAATAATTTCTGTCTATTAGTCATAGCAAAAGAGCACATCTTAGTATAAACCCTCTCCTTAGAGGCACCACACACTTCCCCTTTCTATCACATCAAACTTCAGGAACTCACTCTTGTGAGTCAAGGCTATTTGCAGACAGTGCTTTCCTTGCCATACCCTTCCCACACACACAATTATCTCACACTCAGATGAGATCTCATTAACTTGCCTCATCTCCACAATGCAAGCCTCAAATAGCAATTTTTAAAAACATTTTCTCACATAAATATTAATGCCGACTTCTGTGTTAGGCTAGTATGGAACATAAATTCCCTATAAGCATCTTCAAAAATATTCCTTAACTCATTTCTTTTTCTGGGATGTCTGCCATTAACTTTACAGCTTCATTTGCTGACCAACAACAGCTTGTTCCTGTTTCTTTCTTTCTTCTAATTATTATCTTTTGTCTTACAGCAGGACCATCCACCCTCTGAGATGGAAAATGTCTTTTTGTTCAGTGGTTTGTCCAGCAGGTAGGTAGCTATTAGCAATATGAATAAGGATTTATTTCTTAAAGTTTGCTGAGTGAGACACAGATGTGTATGATGTCAGATTGGAGAGATACTTGTACAGAGTTGAAATATGTGTGAATCATGCCTCAAATCATAATGTCACTATTTCTGTTCTTTTATTTTCTAACTGCAAAAAAATGCAAGCTGGTTTCAGATTGTATTTAACTTTTTATCTAGGAAAAAAAAATCTCGTTTCCTTTGCAATAAAACTACACATTTTCAAGTTTTTGGATTTTTATTCCTTTCCATATATTGAAATCAACTTGTTTCTAAGCATTTGCTATTTGCCACATCATGCAGAGAAGTTATCAGATGCATGGAGTTTAATTAAATATCATGCAGCAGCCAAAAACTTGCTCAGAATTTTGGTAACAAGCTATGAAGCAATTTACTTCAGGTAATTTGGAGATACTTGGCTCCAGAATTCTGTCTAAAAGCCACATGGCTGATGTGAAATGAGCTAATCGGTAACTGGAGCCCAATGGCTCAAGTCCATGTCATACCAGCCCCTTTGTCTGCTGCCTCAGGATACAGAATAGATGTGAGCAGGAACCAGGCACATTTTAAACTCTCTTTCCAGCTGGGTAGAAAAGAGGCAATCTAATTGCTGGAGGCCCTGATGGCTGCAGCTCAAACCAAGGTCTCCTTCCAAATCTGGAATTCCTCATCTTCTGAGGTTGGACATCAGAGGCTGTCTAATTTCACAGAGAGAGCACTAACCAGTTTTCCCAGTGTGCTGACCTTATTTCAAGGAGAAGACATGGATAACATATTTGTCAATGGCCTATGTATTATTCTGCATAAAATGGTATAGACTACAGTAGTGGTGATTGAGTTTTGCTGGACTGCCAGAAGTTGCAACAGTTGAAGATACAACATCAAATGATCTCTATTACACTCATTTTATTTGGGTCTCTGCCATGGAACTTCAATAACAAATGTCCTTTAATAATACATTTAAACATTCAGCTTATTCTAGACTTTCAGTCTCTTCTTACTGGATTGTTTTGACATCTCTCTTACAGTGACAGTCAAACCTTGTCAAAGGCCTGAAGTCAGAGATATGAGAGAATATGGTGTCTGAAATCCTTATAAAGATACTGTGCACTCAATCAAGACCAGTTCAAATGAAAACTCCCAGCTCCTGCCTCTAGCATGCTGCAAAGCAGATACAAACAATATGGATTAGTGGGTCTTGTAAAGTTTCTGTGCTGCAGCACAACTGTTTTCTCTCTAAACCCCAGCATGTAAGATTCTGGAATTTTCCTTAAAACAACTTGCTTAACTTTAAAGATAATTAACAATCAGTTTTAATACTGTATCTCCAGAAGATGCTCACATAGCAATATATCACTCATTCCCTGTTAGGTTGTTCTGCTCTGTCAGATGGGATAAATATGGAAGGGCAGTACCATAGTTGTGCATACATTTATTAGTTCCTTTGTACAAAGATTTCTTCACATGAAAGGTAAATTTCTCATTTTAGAGAGGATCTAAGTCAGCCAAACTAAACATAGAAAAAATCTATATGCTGTCGTTCCCTAAAGGAAAAATACCTAGTAAACATAGATTTTGAGCTTAGAGCTATGACCAATTTTCAGATTTGAAAACTTCAACATAAATAGCATAGGGAAGAGACTTAGGAAGAACTAAGATAGCTGTAGATTGCTATTTAAGTAATCACTGATCGGATATTACCTATTATAAAAACCTCCTGAATGTTTTGCTGTTTTTGAACACACCAGTTGCTTGATTAAAAAATACACCAGAGACACAAATCAAAATGTTTGTATGAACAATAAGACTGATCTGGTAGGATGATACAATTAAACTTCTCAAATTGCTTCCAACAACATATAATCATACCAGCTCCTACACACTGTCCCTCATCCCCTGAGACCTATCAGGAATTTCCATTCTCATGAGTTCAAAGTCATGAGCAAAATGATTGTAGGTAAATTATTATGAATAAGTTCAAATCTTAAATGAAATCATAGTTAAAGTTTCTTATATAGAGATGAATTTGTTAAATGACCAGAAGAAGCCCCAAATATATTACTTTCAGCATATGAGGGTAAGGAAAAACCAAAATTCTAAGCACCCCTAAGATTCTCTTTTCTGTAATTTTAAGTGAATTGAGTTTTCCTTAACATCTGCAATTGAGTGGGACTTGGGTTATATGTACATTATTACTGCCTCTGAAAGATCCACCCATCTTGGAGAAATGCCATATCAGTTGTTACAAAGAAATGTCCAGGTGAATGCAGCTCACAAAACAGACTTTACTTGTGATAAATAAAATGGAATGAAATAAAACAGTCATAATTCTACCTCAAAGTTTTGCGGGTTCATGAAACAATTGTGACTTGAGTATGAAACTGGATTTAGTTTAAAAAAAGCACCCAAATATGTGCACGAAACACAAGAAAAATAATAAGGATCTAAGTACTGCTGAACTTCAAAGATCACACCTCTGATATAATTAATTCAAGATAAATGTGGTTAAAGCAAATCTTTAGAGTACTGTTCCAGAGGAACCTGAAATGGCTTTCTTCTAATCATTAGATGAAAATACATTTTCAGCACCAGAACAAATTAACCAATTTTTTTTCAAATGTTTTTTGTTTGTTTGTTATCTGTGTACTTGGTTTCCACCTAAATGGTATTGCATACGTTATTTAGCTTATTTCATAAATATTTGTATGTGATCAATTTTTATGTGAAGTAGATCAATGAAATAGTGAAATCATATGCATATTCAAACATAGATGGAACAAAGGTCAGATTAGACAAATAATTTCAAGAAACAATAAGTTTGCAGCATATAGGGTAGAGGCCTCAATGTTCAGGACAAAAAATGAAGAATTCATTATCTATTTAACATTTTTAGATTGACTCTAGAAGGACCAACTGTAGCTACTTAAATTGGAATTAAGACTGGACTCCAAGGGTAACACATCTACTTTTAGGAAAAAGTTGCAATGAGATTTTTAATTATCATAAATATCCAGAACCACAGGTTTTTGTCTTCATTGAAAGATGGAGACTCACAAAGATGAAAATGTAGCTTAGGGGTGTTGTAACAGAAGAAGAGGGTGAAGGAACAAAGCCAAACCAAAGAAAGCATCATCTCTGTTAAAAACAATAAATTAAGTCCAAAAAAATGTTATACCATTCAAGTCCTTCCTAACTTTCATCAGATTCACAAAGGGACACTTTAGCTTTAATTTACATTAGCCTGAGCCAGCCCAATAAAAAAACCCATCTGAAATCTAGGTTAGACTTAGCTAACAGCAATAAAAATGCACAAAATTTAAAATATGCTCACTTGTTCTCTTTTGTCACACTCCCACAAACCCAAAGTTAATGCCAAGAAAGAAAAAGAAGACTTCAGAATGCAAAATTTTCTAATAGTGTATCTATACAAATATTCCTAAAAAATCTAAACCCAAAAGGCTAACAAAATATTATTTTAAGCAAGTCGACAAAAATGCTCTTGGGCTCAGTTAGAGCAAGTTTCAGATAAGGATTACACTGTATCTCTAACACGGTGATAATTTTAAAAAAAGAAAATGAGGACATTAGGAACATGAGGACAGGAGAGGAGAATTTTCTTTCTTCTTATTCACTGTGTGGGAAGAGAAGATATTGAAGAGCCATTGACTCAGTTTTCTCCAAGAATCAGAGTGATTATGACAATCAACATATATGAATATTCTCCATCATATTCAATGACTAATTCATAAAGAAGGGAAAAAAGACACTTTAATTTCTGCATTAATCTTTTGTTTGGGAATCATTAACACACTTACTTAAACTCACTGATCATTTGAGCATGTCAGCTTGTAAATTCTTCAGAGATACTATGGGACTGCATAACTCAAAATAATATGCCAAAGACAGATCCTCCTTTATTTCTAGAGAGTAACTTTGTTGAATTTTTTTCTAAAAATACTTAGGAATAATGTTAAATAATTTTGTAGTACAGGGAAATCTTAAAAAAAAATCAGAAAGCAAACTAAAAACCCTCAAAACACCCACCTCACAGCCAAATAAAACCTTATACAAACGTTTTGCACTCGGAATCTGTCACCAGAATGTCTTGTGATTCTCTTGAGCATTTTCTTAAGAATAAAGAGGAATGTATCTGAAAAATATCACAAATTCATAGTTCTCTCACATTCCTTAGTCACATAACATTTGAGACTAAGGACATAAGCCTGTCTCCTTGGTCCCAGACCTCAGTAATTCCTATACCCTAAATGACAGCTACACCACACTTGGCAAACACAGTAGGTTAACAAGCTGGCAAATTGTCCTGAGCAAAGGATTGGGGGAAATCTGGAGATCTCGATAAACCCTTCAAAGCTGATGCAGGCAGGTGAAACAGAGGTCAATACGAGACTTCCACTTCTTAGAGACAGGTATCAAATACTGTTAGGGATCTGCCTGTGGTGGGGACAATCCTCTGACTCACAGATGGGACATGTTGGATTTGGAGCATCATTTAGCCCCAATCTTGCAATCTTTTTATCATTTCTTTTCCATAGTAGCTTATTCTTATATAAAGATGATGCCAGGTTAGTTTAAACAGTTAGGTGCCAGTTTGTTAGGTTAGAGGAAGATCCCAGAAGACATAAAATTCCACATTAATTAGCTCCTTTCTGTACACAACAATAAAGCAACACTTCAGATGCCTTAACAAAGTAACCTCAAAAAAGCACTGTTAGAAAAGGTACTTTCTCTTCCCTCCCTTCAACAAAAAGCACTGTTAGAAAAGGTACTTTCAATCCCTCCCTTCAATTCTCAGATTAGTATCATCACAGAATTAAATACAGGAGCACTGAATTCCCAGTACACTCCTCTATACTCACTGAAAGGTGCAAACCACATCCCATTCATTCATGAAAACTCTAGGTTGGTGGTAATGGGGTTTGGTATTGCCAGTTAGTACTGTGCTTTGTATCACATCCCTGCCAGGTTTTTGGACAAAACAGAGTCAAGGCCTACTCTGGAAAAGTCAACTTCTTTCTTTAATCACCATCAGTCCTAGAAGTTTCCCACTGCAATTCACCAAGACACAAGCATGCCTGGAATTTTATAAGCTGCAGATATTAAATGATAATAAAATGATTATCTAGACAGACCTTTAGACATGTGATTTGCTTTCATTTTTGGAGATGATAACATAGATTTGAGAAATACCACAGAAATAGATGGTTATTTGATTTCTTTTTTCCCATGAGCAACTCAACCTGCATCTGCTAGTGGAATAAAAATAAAATGGAGTATTTTTCTCTCGAAGGACATCATTACAAGCTGTGTCTCTTTCAAAAGTAAGGCAGAAATCAATCAGCTTATCTTCTATCAAGCTAAGTGTTCCGGAAAGTGTTGCTTGAAAACTGAAAATGTAAGATCCACCTAAGAAAAAACTACTTTTTGGATTGCACTAAGTTTGTTTTTCTCATGCATTCTATTTCTTTCATATGCAATATACAAAAGGCAGTGTGTGTATTTTGAAAAATATTTTGAACTAATTAGGAAATATATTAATTAAACTGATAACTGAACAAAGTGACTAACATCAGAAGCCAAACAGAATAAGAGCAAAAGAGAATTAGCAGTTTCAATGGAATTTCAAATCAGAAGAATGTAAAAGAGGAAGAAAAAACTCTTACTTTTCCTCAGTAAACAAAAGAAGGGTTGCACGTAGGAGTGAAGTAATCTAGAAAAGTACTATAACAAACTGAACTGTTATGAACTATGAAAAACTTCCCAAATTACTGATTTTTACTTAAATGCATGTAAAATTATTTCAGTTTTCTAATACTAAGCATTCAAGCACCCTTTTTTCCCTTCATGCAGAACATGTTCCAAGTTTGCTCATGCACTGAGCATAGATGTACACATTAGTACAGCCTTGTTTCTCCTACCATTGTCTGACATATGCCAAAGACATTTAATACAGAAACACATCCTCTTTGTCTCTCAGCTTCCCCAGCATCTTGTCTTTTAAATATGACTGACAAGCTTTAAGCTAGTCACTCTTGCAAATTGCATATTCTTACTTTTTAACATTCTAAGACAATGTGTGTGTGTGTATTACCTCTAGTAAAACAGTAAAACTCAAAAATCTTTCTGAGAATTAGACAAAATGCACACTTCAAAATGGAAACAATCCACAATGAGGCCGACTCCATTTGTGGCCTTTCAATTCAGGCACAGGGCACTGAAGTCAACCAGACCAAGTACACCCAGCTCCTACCTGTGCACTCCCTGGGCAGTACCTAGGACTGAAAAAAACAGCCCTATAATATATTCAAGTATTTTAAAGTCATCTCTTTTCCATTACTGCATGAGTGTCCTTCCCCTGAATCAAGAGTTAGTTATAACAGAATTAGTCTTTCTGAACTAACACAGCAGTAAATGTAAGATCAAATTCAGGTCATGAGTAAATCTCTCACAGGATAGGCACTAGTAACCAGATTTCCAGCCTTAAGTAAATTGTTGTTTCTGTAAAGGGATTTTTATATGCTATAACAGTAATAATGCAAAGTTTAAAAATATTACATTGCTCTTCAACATTTTTGAAATATATAATCTGTGATTGCATTGCATTTCAATCTCTAAAGAAAGCCTTTAATCCAAACTCACCTAAATTCCCTTACAGAACTGTTGCTTCCAAGCCTCTGCTTTTGAAGTGTAATAGAGTCATGGCCTTTGATTCAGCATTGTCTGACCCTGCTGCCCTAGAAAGCAATATTGAATTAGTAATGCTAGATTATTTTTTTCTAAAATCACTAATGTTATATAAAACACACTCTTCACCCCTCTAATAGTTTCCAAGTTTCATATCACTATTCATTTGAGACATACAGGCTAAAAAGTTTCAACCCATACCTTCATGTAAGACATCAGCCAGCTTGAATCCACTGCTGCTGAATCCGTTTCCTTTTGATGGCTTCCTTTTGGTGCCAATCTCCATTATGCAAAGCAGCTTTTTAAACATTCAGCATTTGTTGCCCTGGTTTCTACAGCACCACCATCCTCATCCATAACCTGGAATAATGGAAAAGAAATGGCATAAGAAATGCAAAATAGCAAAACCTCAGTCATTTTAAAATGTCATTCCCTTGTCTACTGACTATTCCATAGATGCTTAAGATCACAGGTTAACCACTCTGTTAAAAATTATCACAACATCTCAATTATCACTGCTGATAGCAAGAAGCAGCAAACATAGCTGAGCTGATAGCTGGGTAGGCTTTCCATCAGTACAGACATACAACTCAAGCCAGGGCAGTAACATACTCTTTCTAACTTCCAGCCTATCAATTCCCACAGTACACAATACTGGGAAAGAAGTTTTCTTCTTGTGTCTTACTTTCCCCAGGGCAAAAAAATGAAAGCAGCAGTTTTTACTCTGAGAGCATCACACATATAGAGAAAGTCTTGTATTTCAAAGAAACATAAGAAAATGAAGCACAGAAAAGAAAATTAATGCTACCAACACCACTACTCCTTCAAGTCCCTAAACCACCAGTTTTGAGGGATGTCTTATTGATATGCTCCTTAATCCTGCTGGTCATCATCAGGAAGACTAGGTTTTGTCTGACCTTATTCAATTCAGCTGTAAAGCATTTATTAGCATCAAACTTTATGAATGTTGTTAGGCTGCATACCCCAATACCCTGAAGGCTCTGTGAACAACTGTAAGGCATCTAAGCTGCTGAACACATCCTTAAAAATGAATTATTTCAAGTTTGTTAGGATAGGCACTACAGTTTTGTATTGCATTAGAAAAATGTCATGATGACAAATCAAGATTTGCTTCTGTCAAGAAGCCACTGCTAGAAAATAACTTTAATGTACTGATGGTATATCTTTTATTTGGGGTACCACACATGTATTCTGAATATTTATCTCATTGCATTCTTCTTCATCTATAAATTCAACTGGATACTCTGGTTTTGTGTATGATACATAAACATGCTTAGCAGAATTTATGTAAAATGCAGACTACAATTATATTTGACAATTTTTATTAATTAAACATTGAGATTGCTTCAGGCAACAGTGTTACTAGAATAATGATAAATAGATTTTTAACACATTGGCAATTATAAGTACCAAACAAACTAACCCCTCACTTGTCTAACACCATCTAGACTGGGTAAGGAACTCCCCAGAGTTCAGTGTTTGCTTCTACTTTCAGCATGTGAAACTTAGAAAAAGTAGAGATAGAGATAGGAGACAAAATGGTGATGAAAGAAAATTAATCAAGAAACATAAGTTTAGATTTAACAAAAAAGCCAAGTCTTTTACATAGTTATATTCCAAGTGTTCATTTTACCATAATACCATTACTTACAGATTGTGGAACAGATTTTTAGTCTGGTATTAATGCAAATAATAGTCTTTAAATCAGGTTTTCTTCCATTTTACCAATACAGACTAGCACTTGTTAAAGTATTTTTAACACTTCCTTCTGTTCTCCCAATTTCTACTTCAATTTGTCCATTAATTTGCAATCTATAATCATTGACATGATATATTATAGCAAGGATACAGCTTTTGACCTTAAAATTATAGTCATTATTTCAGATAATGATTTATGGTTACAGTTTAGATAGACGTACACAGATAGTTTAATTTTGGAGCACTTCCTAATTCTTCCTATTAAAACTAAGCTACAAGATGAACAAACATAAATATAAACTGAAAACTATTGTATTTAGAGAAGGCATGAGTGTTAATGGAGATCATTCTGGCTATAATCAATGTATATAGGAATAATACAGATGGACTAATGAGATAATTATTCACTGGGAGAAAAAATGCATTCTAATCTATCATTTACCTTTATTATCTCTATAGGTTCTTATGAAATCATTTTAACATCAAGAGATCTTACATATGCCCAATTAGCAAATCTCTTGCATGAGACATACATATTAAGAAGAGATAATGAAAGGAGATACGAAAAGATAAGTCAAATTGCACATTTGATTGCAAAATTTCTTTTCTGAAAGACTGCCACAAGGATAACTTTTTCATAGTGTCATTGCCTGAATTAAATTAACTATTCTGATTTATTTAAATGTGTAATGCTATTAAGAAAATTGTTTTTTTAAGTAGCCCAATTCTTCGGATCGAAACAATTATCATTTTTATTGTGATGCAAAGAAAGTAACTCTGTAATTAGACCTGACACTGGAGAGCTGAATATAGTGTGATGTATTAATTTATTTGAAATCTGGATAATAAATATGGGCTGATATCAAGTCCTTCCTTTTCGTTTATGGAATTCTTCAGCGCAAATGCTGGTGGTGTTCATTTGTTACAGGAACTTAGTGAACTAAATTCAACCTTCTATGAATTACATGGAATATGCTGAGGAACAGAGCTGCATGCACTATGTAGCCCTAGTGGTTAGGTACCATTTCCTTCAGGATCAAGGGTTTCTCATCATACGTAGGGAATTGTAATACACTGAGTGCTATCCTTACAGGAGCAGAATGTCTGCTTGGTATCTGCATAGAAGCTCAGTTTTTGGGAATGGCAGAGAAAACAAGTTTATTTCTGATGCTGAAGATGGATCCGAGTAATGGATAGCTGAGGAAATAGAGGTAAAATAAGGAAATCCTTCCTTCTCTGAAATGTCTTCTAATGTTAGCAAGGGGGCAAATAAATACTGACATTAAAGAGAGCAAACACAAGAGGCAGCTCTGACATAATTCAGACATCTTTTCACACTTTCATGTCCAAGCTTCCTGCAAGAACCAGTAACTAAATGTTATTTTTTAAAAATGTTTTACTCTACTCCATTTGCTACTATTCAGCAAACCAAAGTAGCCTACACCAGGCCTAAGAACGAAAGCAAGTTTCCTGTAGAAGTTTCTCCTTCTCCTGATTTTGTCAGCACAATGAAATATGCTTAAGATCTCCACAGCTAATTTCTTGTGCTGAAGAGAATTTTTAAAAGATGAGGAAATACTGGAGGAAATGACCCTGAAAGCATTAGTGTGATCAAAATTGTGTGTTGTTGTTCATCATTTGCAACATATATTGAGTGTTTTGGAATTAGCAGTAAAGGCAGAGTAAAGCCATCCTGACTCTCAGCATCACATTGATCAATGACTCCAGCCTCCACTCCTTTGACCAAGACAGAGCTTTCAGGAATACTGGTAAGTGAGCCTGCTGTTGTGCATCAGCAAATCAATGCTGATTTTACACTAGTTAAGGAATTTCCACTCCGTTTCCCCCGAGATATCATTTTCACTTTCTATATAAACTAGGATATACAATCACCCATGCACATTACCACATCATCCAGAGGATATTGTTAATGGAGCATGAGTGAAAGACTACCAGAGATGACAAACTACATCTAGCATGTGAACTAATCTTCGCTGCTTTCAATTACTCCAAGACAGGAAAGGAGAAAGTTTGAGTTACTCCCAGAGACTCAGGAGCGCCATCAGCAAAGGGCTGTCAGCACAGCACCTGCACAAGTCAAGTAGTTTTCCCTCAGAAATATTTCTGTAATTGCACCCATAAAAAGATAAATTCAATATCACCCAGATAAGCAGATCTGCAGTGCTATTTCTTTCAAACTACCATTCAGTTCTCTCTGAATGCAAATGCCAACTAATTATCCACCACCAAATATTTGTCTAATGGACATTATAGAGGTAGCAGAATCTGGAAAAAAAAAATCTCTTTGATGTCTAAAATCCCAAAATAATATATTCAGATGGCTGAGACTGAAACACTTCAAATATAATATTAAATGGAAAAAAAAATAAATCAAAACTCTGACATGTCATCTGCAGATTAAACAGCAGAATGCATGATCAGAATTATTACTCAGGACTGAGGGAGGGATAACAGCAAAGAGAAAGAGGTGACAATTTACTGCATTAAAATAACTTGGATTGCAGCAAAGCATATATGGTGAAGAATTTCAGAGCAGCAGTGGAAGTGACCGTGCTTCCCTTCCTCTCTGCCCTTCAGGTCAGAAGAATCCTTTGGAGGGTCCATCAGACTTTTGCCTCTCAAGCCTTCTTGAGAGGAAAAGGCTGGAAGGTGAGGACTTCCAGATCCGAAAAGTACATGATGCTGATAGGAACGGAACGTTTGTGGACATTCTTATTTGAGGTAAAGATCAAACACTCCTTTTGGTTGCCACTGACTGTTAAGCTGATATTTTTATCAAGGAGAAGTTGTCTTGTAGGACCAGTTGAAAGATAAAAATTAAAGGTAAGACAGGGCAGCAGGTGTCTGCAGTGGACACATACAGTCAGTGGGGTTCAACATGATGTCATGCTAGTCCCAGACTCTTCAGCACATTCAGAGATCATGCAGAAATGGAGATCAGTATCATCACAAAACTTGTTGACAATAATTAGCCCCAAGACTACAACAAACCGAAGTTGCTTACAGGAGTTATCAAAGACTGCCATGATGCTGAATTACTGAGAAATAAATCTTAGGTAAATATTCATACTTTCAGAAAACATTCATAAAAATTCACAGAAGATTGCACTATTCTCAAACATGAAGGTGTCACTATTCTGTGAGAAGAATGCACAAATACTTTATGCCCAGGTACTCACTAGTGGTAGCTGTCAGCCACAAAATGGCAGGGCAGGTCTTTGTGTTGACTCTACACATGCAATTCTATGTTAAGCTGCAATGAGAGTCATTTACCAGAAACCTTCTCTTTTCAGCAGAGCTGTAAGATGAGAGATTTTTGCACTCTGTCCAGTTTTTTCCCTCCTTAAAATAGAGTTTGTATGGCTTTGCTGATTACAAACACCCTTTCCAATCCAAAGCTTTTCACACAAGCAGCACCACCACACAGCCTTAGAAAGCTTTTGTGCTCCCCTCCTGTCTCAGCAGTGAACTATCTTTAGTAGCTTTGACACTGATACATGGAAGCCTGACCTTATTTGACAAAGATATTAAGTTTGATTCAGTGAAAGCTTAATTAAGAGGGCACTTGGATCAGTAAGATCATAGGAGCCTGCCTTCTTTTTTTTTTAAGATGTCAAGATTGCTCTAAAAAGAATGAGGAATTCCTTGGTGTATATGCTTACTTGGACAATTTCACATACAGAATCAGCAAATGCATTAAACAGGGCACTAAATGCATTTAATTTGGGTCCTCTATTAGCAAGAACTGATTACAATAAACCCCTAACGTACACACATTTGGTGAGATAATGCAAACCACCAGTGATTATTTTTAAGGTGTCTGCAACTTTCAATTATGGGCATTTGGGCATGGGTACAGGAATCATTGTTTGCTTGCATAAGTAGTCAAACAAAAATTTACCATTTTTTTTTCAAATGAAATGCCTATGGACAAGCAAACTTTGAGGATCTAATTCCCCCATCCCCACTCCCATGTGTCAGCATAGCTTTTGCACTTCATGTTTTCAAATATCGTCAAGATTTGTAGAGCAATATTTTAAGTTACTTTACCGAACACAAAGTGTGAAATAAAGAATTAAGTTTTGTAGCAAAGATGCATAGGATCTTTCTAATACATGATTTCTCATGTGACTCACTGTTTTCAATCCATCCAAACCAATGGCCATCAAAGTCATACTTCCATTATGATACTCTTCCACAGTATAACACATCTCAGTCCCAGGAAAGTTTTATTTGCTACCTTTTCCCTTAAATCTCATTTTATTACTTAAGCCAATTCAAGCAATGTCTCAAAATTCTTCCCCCTGCAGAACATCAGGGTTTTTTCCCTGCTTGACACCTCTCTTACCTTTCTGGGGCTGCTGTGGAAGACCTCCACTTGTTACAGATTGCCACAATCCAATTGATTTCAACAGAGATCTAACAGTTTCTATCAGTGGAATATCTTCTCCAACATGTATTTATGACCATCACTAAATTCACATACTGAAAAAGATACTTCCCCCTGCAGAACATCAGGGTTTTTTCCCTGCTTGACACCTCTCTTACCTTTCTGGGGCTGCTGTGGAAGACCTCCACTTGTTACAGATTGCCACAATCCAATTGATTTCAACAGAGATCTAACAGTTTCTATCAGTGGAATATCTTCTCCAACATGTATTTATGACCATCACTAAATTCACATACTGAAAAAGATATTTATTCCACTATGATGTAGGG
>NW_008667496.1:110921-111361 GCF_000695815.1 Acanthisitta chloris | reverse complement strand
TAGGGAAAATATGAAACCACATCCATTCCTAAATTGCCCCAAGTCCTAAGTTCTGACCTAGTTACTTTGTTGCATTTCAAGTTTTAAGTCTATATTTTAATTTTTTAATTTTTTTTAAAGGATGGAAGTGAAGAAAACTACATTTTTCTTTGCAGACTGTCTGCACACAATACAGCACTGACTGCACTTAACATTAACAGGCTGTTTTAACCCTTGTGCTGGATCATTAATCTTCAACTGGATCCAAGCATCATCCTTATTACATGAATAATGTAGCTTTACAGAATATGTATCTCACACCCAAGGAAAACCTAAGAATAACTGAAAGCAGCGTAAAGGAGGAGGAGGAACAACAGCATTAGAAAACCATCATAAATGCCTTTACAAATAATAAATAAATTCAGAGTGTGAGGGACTAACATTAACATTAAATAGCCTTT
>NW_008667496.1:94592-110887 GCF_000695815.1 Acanthisitta chloris | reverse complement strand
CCCTACCTTTGCAAAGTCTGAATAGCAAAGCGAGAAAAAATTAAGCATTCTCACTTAATTAAGCAAAGAGCATTTCAAGTTAATTCATTTTATAACAGTATGGCCTTTATGCAAGCCAAGTATAACATAGTCTTAATGATCTCCATTTTGTCTACTTTCTACTGGATAGAAAAATTATTAAGAAGATGAACTCACTTATGGTGACCGATATGGTGTCTGAATAGAAGAACTTTATAAAAGCATTACGCTGATGCAATTGACCTTTAACAGGTTTTTTGGGTGCCTGGACCACTTTCATATTTTGTGTTTTATAATGAGAGTTACAATAAATAAAGACAAAATGCAGTTCCAAATTTGTGTCCCTCCCACCTTCCACTGCCTTTTTGGAGCTGTGATTTTGGTAGTCCAAAATAAAAGCTAGAAGAAACATCCATGCTGGTGATAAAACAGTTGGGTAGAGCTGCTAAGCTGAAAGGGTAAGAAGATCAGATGAAACAAGGCAGAACAAGTTCTCAGTATGTTTTCAGACCTGAAGCATACAGGTAAAGGCATTGGGCTGGTACATTAGCTGATGTTGACATTGACTACAAGGAGTTCTACTTTAAATGATATGAATCACAAATAGTTTCAAAATAAGAAAACGTAACAAATCCTTTCAATGTAGCCAATTTCCTTTACCATCTATTAAACAAATTAGTTATATTCTTCCAGTATAAAAACTGTATTGAAAGACTTTATATGCTAAAGATTAAATTCTCAAGTGGAAGAGCATATTAATACTCCAGAGAGACTCCAGGGTAGGTTTTATGAGGCCATTAAAGGAAGTCTTGGGCAGCTGAAGGCAGCTGGCAGGACCTACAGAGTAGGCATTAACAGCCTGTAAACCATGCCCTGACCTGTCTGGTGACTTTAGAAATTCGAGGCAAAAATGTTATCACCAGATGAGATCAGGCATAGTCCTAGATCACTCCTTTACAGACACATGGTAATTCTGAGGATACATGTGAAATTGGAAGAAGAAAACACTAGGAAAATAGTGGGTGTTTTTTGTTCAGGGATTTTGCTTTTTTTGTTGTTGTTGGGTTTTTTAATTGATTAAATTGATTTTTTTTGTTTAAAAAAACACTCCCACACATCAAATTACATATGCCAGCAACTTACAGCAATGCAACACAGAGGGCCTGCCTGTGTTAACAACTCCTGGCAATGTGATAGACTAGAAACAAGGGCAAGAGGAATGAAAAGAGTTGTTGCTTTTAATCTAAATTTTTTTGAAAAATTACACAAGATGACCTGAAGGCATTTTGCTCCTCTTTCAGCTTATGTCCTTGTCTTTATGGCAGCCCCCCTTACCTCCACAAGAGACCATCCCTTTTTTCCGTCTGAGGGACTGCTATTAGCTGGTAGGGTGAGGTTTCTTTTCACTACCTCTAACCAAAATATGCTCTTGTCAGAGCTGCTAAACCTCAGGCAATGAAATGTCCATGGGAAAGTTGCTTGAGGCATCGCTTTCATTCAGATAGAATCTCTCTTCCAAGCAAGGCAGCTATAAGAGGAACCAAGCATTGACATTCTGCTCCAGATGACTGCCAAAACAGCTCCCCTACCTCATATAATCCACATTACTGGTGGGTTTCCCTTTGCAAAACACAGCATGCTGTAAAAATGACTGTTGGACACTTAAAAACCTTAAAAAAACCCCAAAACTGCTATTCAGTACCTTTCTGTTTAGGAATATAATATAGAACTTCTTTTTTTTTCACAATTTCTGGCTACCACTTTGCAGATTTTTGCCCAGTATGTTCTCTTTTACCTTTAACCCTTGTCCAATGCTTGGACCTTGATGGTTATATGAAACTGATTTAAAAAAAAAAAAATCTGTATTTTTAGTATCTTTATAAGCTATGTGCTAACATGCTTTATACCAGATGGCACTCTCAGGTATTTCTCTTTTTTCCCCTCCTTTGTATTATATGCTTTAATATAAAAACATAAGATCATAAAACTCAGATCCAGTCTTGTCACTGTAATACAATTGACGAGTGTATAATTTTCTCTAGCTGCAGATGGAAAAGTCTATTTCTGTTGTTGTTGTCAAGGTTATATGAATGTCTGGTAGCAGCAAGGAGTCCAAATTAATAGAAAGGCTAAGGAATGATTTAATTTGGGAGCAGATGCCTCCTATCATGCAAGTTGCCTATAACAGTTTCTGAAGACAGTATTGTGAGTGGGAAGGTAAAGCTGATGACCAGCACTCTCATAACTAAAGGCCAGGATCTGGAGACTTAATGCAGATATACTTCTCAGTTGATAAGATGTCACTTGCTGCAACAATAAAAGCTTTCACAACACCTTAGCACTAATTTAAAGAGGTGGTCCTGCAAATCTAGTGCTAGCTGAAAAATTTCCTCTTAATGTACCATGGACAATTAAAGCTAGACAACTGGAGAAAGCTTCTGAAGTTTCAGACACTTATTATTTGTTCAAAAAAATAATTTCTTGCTCATATTATTTCTGTTAGCTTGAGTTTTGGTGAATTCTTATCAAAGGAGTTAAAAGATTGCCAAAACCAACTTGTACTCTTTCTGCCTTCTGCTTTCTCACTAGATAAAGCACGAGGTCAAAAGTACAAGTGCTGACTGTACAACAGTTGTGTTTCTGCATTTACTGGTTTTGGAAGCAGAGGGCTTTATTGAAAGGAGAATATTTCTTTCTCATTTTATATTTGACTGTAGCTATCAACTGGAGAAGAGGAAACTGCAGCATGTCTTATGCTGGAGATTCATAAGGAGCAGACAGGGTGGGAAGGATCCCAGGTCTTTACCCTCTCCTGTTTCTTCTACTACCACCATATCCTTATCAAACTGCTTTTTCCTAATGTTACTTCCACTCAAAACACTGCAATTTGTTCCTGAAATCAAAGCCGATAGATGCACAGCTGCTTGATCTAACTGAAATAACTACTGTGGGGATGAACAAAGGCGAGGTGAGATACACAAACACTGGAAATAAATATATTTTCAGTCAGCTACTGTTGCACTTAGGTAAATCATCATTTTAGTTCTGTAGACTAGATATTGCCTTGAAGACCACCAATGTGTCTGGTGAAGCCTATCGATCATAAAATATTTTTTACAAACATCCAGTTGTCCTGGTTCTGGTCAGGACAGGGTTAACTTTTGCAGTAACCAGGAGCAGCATAACCAGGACCATGAGGATTTCCATGAGGATATCCCATCGTGCCATGCACAGGGGGCATGGAGGGTGGTGACATTCTCTGCCATTTGCTGGAGTGTGCAGTGAGGTAGTGCTGGGGTCTGTGTGATGAGCAATTATGAGTGAATTGTTCACCTGTCTTGTAAACTCTGTTATTAGCATAGTTGTTGTTACTGTTCATTTTCTTATTTAATTGCTGTTTCTAGTAAATTGCTCTTATCTCAACCTGTTATCTTTAATTTTTTTGGTGCCCCCAAGATTTCTCTTCATCCCACTGTGAAGGGGGAGTAGGTAGGTCTGGGATGTTTCAGTGGGAACACTAAATTAGGGAATACCATTCCTAAACCACATCACTAGTCAAATTCAACTCCCTCAAAAGAAGTTGCAGTATTTCAAATACTCTTCACAATTTCAGTGATAATGAGACTGAGAAAGACTAAGAGGCAAGAGAGGGGAAACAAAGCAAGATTAACAGACAACAGCACTTAGCAAGGATCATCCTGTAAAAAAAACATGTTACCAAGCATAGAAGCATCTGGAAAACTTCACAGTATCAAAAGCAAAACAAGTACATTAGACACATTGGAAACCTATTTACAGGTGTTGCACATAAACAGGCACTGGAGAGAAAATAGAGAGGCAGCAGTAGCACAGCTATCTCTATAGCAGGTTTGCAGTCCTGAGCTCTGTTTCAGGGCAGGAGTGAAACAGAGGACATGATTTTAGCTCCTTACCAGTTTGCAAAGTGCTATTTTGTGCACAGATGATCTTCATGCAGTCTTCCTGAGCTACAGCTGATTATTGCCAGCATCTCAGTTAACTGGGGTAATCAGAGGAAGACAGATGACTGGGAAACACCTAGTTGTCCACTCATATGTAAAATGAATTAAGTATATAAACTTACATTTCAATGTCATGACATCCTTTCTTTTGTTATGTTCATTAAAGAAATTTAGAAATTATTTTCCCTGTCTTCTTCAAAGCCTAGGAGTACAAAACTAATCTTTACCTCACTTCATTGGAAAGTTTCTGCTTCTTTAAAGCATTTGTGCAAAACATGATTTTAAACGAAGCTAAAAACCTAAAAGAATCTTGAATTGATTATTAATAAGCATGCAAAATGTAAGGCAATGTGACAGTCCAAGCAAGACTGCAAGGCCATGCTAAGCAAGCACAAAGGTTTCAGCCAGACAATTTCAGGTTTCTCGACTTTAAATTTGCTCCCCATTAGAATTCAGAATAAACAGCACAACAAAAGTAGGAAAATATGTTAAATAGATGTGCAAAATGCATGACATGACTCTGATGTGGTAAATAAAATATAATATCCTCAATTGCTACAGATTACTCATTCCATGAATATCTGAAAAACAAAATAAGAGCAGTGAATAAAAAGAAAAAAAATCTATTTTCAGGATGATACACCTTTTACAGAATAACCATTAATAATATGGGCAGGAAGGAAGAGGTGCATGTTAAAACAGTGACCCCCTAAGAAGAAGTCCACCTCATGATGACTTTGAACTGATCATTTTACAACTACATCTTGTTTTGCATAGCAGTCAGTTCAGTGAAATCCTAGAATCATTCAGTCTGAGAAGGACCTGCAGGGTAGCTTGCCCAAACCAAGGTAGACATGACCACAGCAAGCTGCTCAGGCTCTGCTCAGCCACATTTTGGATACCTCCAAGGACAGAGTCCACAGTTTTGTTGGGCAGCCTAAGTGCAGTTTATTAGGAATGGAGGGGAAGAGGGAAGAAGGGGAAGAAGAAAGAAAGGAAGAGAAAGGGACATAAATAGTATCTAAACATTTTCTAAAGGGTAAGGAGTGGTTTGTTTTATGCACCTGCAACCTGGTGTCATTCGTTGCTCAGGCTTCACAGAGGCTTTGCCTCTGACAGAGGTTAAATCAACTCTACACAGACTAATGTAGTGTTTTCTTTGCCTCTGTATACCTTTTCTATAAAGTTTATGATATCTTACCTTTACCTTAACCTACTTGTGCTACAACTCATTTTGCTGCTGACAAACCACCTGGCACTCTGTTTCCTTGGTGACTTTTGAAATCAAAGCTTGGGTACAGCCTTTGTACTAAGGCTAACAGGGTGATCCTTCACTATGGCTGACGAACCACTCAGGGACCTCTTAACTTGTGGAAGCAGAAGGTATTGAAGAAAACATCTTCCAGAGATTAAAAATAGCAGAGTAGGCTCTCTAGCATTGAAGTGGCCCAGAAGAAACCTTGCACCATGATGCCTTACTAATGTCCTCTTTATATGAAATCAGCAAAATAATGCAAAGACATGGTGGGAACTATGAAAACATAAGGATTTGAAGTCAAGGACATGAAAGTGACCATAACTAGGATAATAAACAAGGGAAAAAAAATCAGTGAAGGGAATGAAGTAAAACTGCAGGGAAAGTGGAAAAGGTAGCTGGCACTGTAGTTCAGTCTGCATTCAGCATGTCCAGCACACACAGCCAAGGCAGCAAACCAAAATGTGTACCAGTTCTGTCCTAACTAGTACCACACATTAAAGCAGACCTGCTCACTCCCCACATATAGTCCTTTTTTGACCTAAGGTGGCTACAGACAGAAGCTGAAATGAAATCCAGCATTC
Source organism: Acanthisitta chloris (assembly GCF_000695815.1). NCBI lineage: Eukaryota > Metazoa > Chordata > Aves > Passeriformes > Acanthisittidae > Acanthisitta > Acanthisitta chloris. Next base: position 105,050 of record NW_008667496.1, on the reverse strand, counting down.
TGATATTTTGCCTTCAGGGTTTATAATGGACACAATCCCTGGTAGAAAATCATCCAAAGCAGCAGGATGAACACTAATAACCAGTTAACATATTCCTACACTATCATTTCCTGCACTATGATTTTCTCCACAATGAAGCCAAGGTTTATCCTTAGACAGAGATATGAACCTGAGAACACTGAGGGCCAAATCCATGGGATAACTCCCTCAGCAGATGAGAAGACCATTCTCCACAAAGACTCCTTCTAGACTATGTTTTCTCTAACAAATGCAAGCAAGGAGACAGAGAGCAGTTCTAAGTCTAAACCAAGATACTGCTGAACACACTTTCTCTCTGGGAAAACAATAAGAGAGCAAACAATGCCAGATGTTAGGCACACTTGGAAAGTCCTCAGATACTCCGGTGATGAATGACTGCAACCACCTCTCTAGGACATGGCAGACTGTTTATTGCCTGAAGCACAAGATACCGTTTCCCTTTGGTATTGCTTGTGTAGTGCACTATCATACCAATGAAGTTACAATTGGGGTATTGTTTAAAAAACAACTTTTAAAAAGCTGTGAGATAAAAGATTCTTCATCATACCACTGAGGGCATTATACTGCATAGTTTATAAAATGCATAATTGTGCTAACATACCTAATTGTCAAGCTACTCTTTTGGCAAGCTAATGTGCACGTAGATGCCAAACTGCAGGGAATACAAAATGGAGTGGGAAAACAGTTGAGATCTGATGGTGTTCTGCCTCCCATGGAAAGTGTTCTTCCATAAAAATATATAATATACATATGTGCATGCATTGTAATGAAGACACTGAGAAATATTCATAAATCTTTTTTTAATATTGTATTTTATATTTCTGGAGTTACTATTGGAAAAAAATAGGATAGCAGGATTTGTTTTTCAATGTTGCTTCATATAGAGCCAGATTTAGGAAATGTGGATCTAAAAACCTTGTCAGAGATGATCTTCTAGACCTTCATTTATGACTGTCACTATATTACTTCTGTTCTACATTGCATATATATTCATGCTTGGTACTTTGACTTTTTTCTTGCAGATACAGAGGTTAGTGACAGAGGTAAAAATCTCTGCCTTTGTCATGAGCAAAGCCAAGCCATCTGGATAGTCATATGTTAAAGCAGCATATTATTCTAAAAGGGGGTGTCTATGCTTCTCAAAATATGTTACTGAAAATATCAAGCCATGTTTCTAGTCCTACTAGTTTCTAGGGTTCATTCATTTATACTCTACCTCACTAATCTGCTCTCTATTCTTCTCCCGTTTGGCTCTTTCTATCACCCCCATTACATCTACATTGATAATTGACCCTCAATGCCCATCCAACAACATTAGGTATTGCCTGGGAGATCACCCACTTGCATCTACCACTACAAGGACTATGTTAAGTTTAGATAGTGTGGCTGAATCAAACCTGTGTGTTCTCCATCTTACCCATTAAGACGGATTTTGTTGCCAAGGCTCATGACCCTCAATCCAAACACAGTCTGAAGTCCCACACCAATTTTGCAGATATTTAGTGAAAAAGTAACTGGCATACACAGCAGTTGCTGTATGTACTATGCATGTTTGTGCTTATATACAGGCATAAAGTACCAGAAGCACAAAGATTTTGGAGAAAGCTATCAGTGTTATGCCAGGACCTCTGGGCTATGCAAATCTCTGGTAGCAAAAACTGAGGCAGAGAGAGAAGAGAACAAGTGAAAATGTGCAGTTCCAGAACCCACCTTCCCATCAGAGATAATGGCACTCAATTAGACATTTTCAAATCTAGTTGTTTCAGCAAAGGGATGTGTTAAACATGGATTGTAACTTATCAGACTTCTAAAAGTTTTCTCCTTGTGCCACATGTGTGCAATGTGTACACATGTGTCTAAGCACATGGGGGGCAGATACAAGGGGTGAGGACACCTGTCTCTGTTCTCTGCAGGTATGCTTCCAGTCACCCAGTGCAACCTCCACTACAGCAGTGTGGCTGTAAAACCCTGTCCCAAGCCAAATACTCTCAACAGGCCAAATTTTCTGGTTTCCATGTCAAAGATGCCTCAGCCAGGGAAATAGCTCTCACCCATTTCAGCATTCTGTTCCCACAAAATTGCCAGTTCACCCATTTTCAAAATGCACAATCCATTACTTACAAAACACCCTCTCTTTTATTATTGCATAGCCACTAACACAGTCATTTGTTTATACTTCTGAAGGGAAAAGAAAAAGTCTCTCTCTCCCCTTATTTCTTTCACCTTCAATAAGTCTAATATTTTCCCTATCTTCCTGCCCACATCTCTGCTAAAACATACTGACTAGCAAGGAGGAATACATATGTTTCATTCTCTAACCTTTCAAGGTTTATGTTTTCAAATATATTTATTCTAGCACTAGAGAGGAACTGTATTAGCATCATGATTGCATTCTTTGCAGCATTTTACAAGCATATAAGCAAGTATCCACAGAATTTATTTCTACCAAAAATAGAATTTTACATACAGAATTACTGCCTCTAGTAAATATTGATTTATTAGAGAGGGGGGAAAGAAGTTGTTAAATATTGGGGTTTAGTGATGTAGTTCAGCAGTGTTTGGACTTGATCAGTCAGGAATGGGATGGTTTCCCTGTATTCTCCCAGCACTTGCAATATGAGTGTTTTTCATTAATTACTTATTAGCACCTGTACAAAAAAAGTCTAAGTTCTGTATAACCACCTCACATATTTTATTTATAACTGGTAGCTGGTGCTTGTGAGATTCTAGTGCCAGCAATACTGCAAAACTGACTGTGTCTCCCAGTTTCTTTGGGCTCTTTTGGAAAGTTCAGATGGAGGGGTTTACTAATTCAGTCCTCCTGGTGCTTTTATAGTCATGCCAGGCTTGCTCAAGCATAATCTATAAAAGGCTTGAAATGGATGTATGTTCATCACTTAAATAATATGTTTAGAATCTATTCTTTTGAAATTAAATTGCAGCTACATTACCAGCAGCTTTATTTTTGAACAAGCTAACAAATTCCTGAAAACAGAAATACAGCCTTCCTTCAACCCAGCTAACAGTAAAACGAACATATTCTGTTATAAAATATTTTACTCCTATTTATAACTCCTGTAAAGAAGTTAAGCCAATCAGAGTACAGGACTGCTCTGTCCAGAAGGATCTCTTATTCTTAACAAGCGTATCAATCATGCTATGAAAAATAAACAATCATACCAAATGTTTCCACTGGCAACCTGTGAGAATAGATCTTATCAGTCAGTTACCACAGAGCCATTTGGTTTGATCTCCTACGACTAAGCTTGCACAGCATCTCAGTTACTGACTCAGTCTTCTAGATAGTAATCCTGAGTCCTGAATAATCACCTCTGAGCCCTGTCTAGTGGAAGGGTTGAGTTAAGCACAGCTTCAATTGTAAGCGCAAAAGGAAATCCCCAGAAAAGCTTCTAAGCTGGTGGTTAGGCCCTCCAGGCAGAGGAAAGCGTTTCGTACCCACTCCAGTGCCTGGATGAGCACTCTTGCCACTGGAGTATTACAAAAAAGGAAAAATCACTGCTCAACTTGATTCCTTTTCAGTGGAAAGCAAAAGCTGCCAGTGCATGTTGGGATTGGGTTTGATCTCACCAGTATGCCATGGGTGTGCTATGAGAGCCCCTTCCAGACCCAGCAACCCTTAAGAGGCTTAGATGGAAACACATCTTTTAGAGGGATTATAACTCAAGCAGACACAATAACCACAGAGACTCACTTCTCTGCTCCAGGAGTATAGAAGTGTGCAGACTCAGGTGGCAGATGAGCAATGGGTTTCAGGATTGCACTGTCCTAACTTACCTACTTTTTAAATCGAGTTTTTTCTTTCTTTTTCCACACTAATTTTTAAAGATTTAGCTTTGACTATTTCCATGTTTAAAAAAGAACATGTGCTTCTAACAGAACAGCAATGAGGTTGTTTTCATCATCATCAACAAAGAATAATTTCCATGGTGCAATTTAGCAGCTGACTACAATCTTTGTGGCTTATTATTACTGAATTGGAGGAAAAACAGCAATAATTTTTCAACTTGCACCTGCACAGAAAAATAAATCTTGTAAGAGAATACTTCTTCACCCCTCAAATGCTTACCAACATTGATATTTTTATTATAGTTAGCATGCTTATTAAAAGTAGTGATATATCCACACTTTATAGTAGTGATATACCCACAGTACCTTTGCACTTTTTATTTTTTAAAATCAATACTCCTCAGGCTCTTGTTGTATAAAGACTTATGACTTACTGAGTTCAAGAACTCTAATTGTTCACAGCACCCAAAAATAATTGGCATCATACAAAACTGTATTCTAGTAGTCCTTAATTGTTTTAAACCAAGTTCAGAGTTGCACCTCGCTATATTAAGTGTATAAATCTACTTTAGCCACAACAGTAAAATATACTCTCTGTTAGAGGGACTGTACTGGAAGGCTTTAGCAACCAATACACTAACATCTCTGGCTCAGCTGACCTGTGAAGATCCCTCCATGTTGGTGCTGCAAGAAGAGTCTGACCAACTCTTTAGGAATAAAACTTCCATTGGCAGCACATAACCATGCTCTAGACACCTTGAGAAATGCAGTTCTATAATAACCAAGATCTTGGGCATTACAATCTACTCAAGCAAAGCAGTTCCAAGGCTTATAACTTAAATCATAATTAGGAGAGAACAAAAAGATGATGGGGTAAATGCTATGGATAGAAGATAAATAATGAGATTTGTTGATTTGTCTCACTAAGCAAATGGCCCCTTCTGAAGAAATGCTGGAAAGTACAACTCCTGAAAGGTGAGAATGCAGTGGGAGAGAAGGAAATTCGAGTTTTATCTTAAACTCAGAAAAGTCACCCCCTCCCCACATGAATATTTCATAACTATTTGGAAACACCGTTTGTAAAATAGTACTTTTATTTGTTTTTAAGCTTCACCTGGTTAAAACTGATTTCGAAGCAAGAGGTTGACATAAATGGGTCTTCATTCAGTGACTTGAAAACAACACAATTGATGCTCTCAACTCTTTCGCTGGTCTGAACTACCTATGGTAGTGTAATATCTTAACAAGTGCCCATCCTTTACCACACTACTGTGAAGTCACATGAATGTAACAGGGGATGCTTCTGTTAAAACAGAGCAAACACCTCTGCTTCCATGAACAATAATAGCCAGGAAAAACTAGCAGGAGCAGATCACACACCTGCATCCTAGGAATGCTGAGAAAAATAATGTGCATCTATAGGAAATGTTTTTCCTTTTACTTTAACCAACCAAGTCCTACATTCTTCAGAACCTTGTATTTCAAAACACCAGCTTTCCACTCCCTCTAAGTAGGAAACTTTTGTTCATCATTTCACAGTACCTGCTTCTCAACAAAATTAGAGCTCTGTTTGGTGCTGAATCATACTGAACACAACACCTTTGAAAGTTGTTTTACTACACAGAGTTTGTGATGAATCGTTCTCTTTCATGGTGAGCTGAAAGGCTTTTGAACCGAGTTTCAAGCTCTTTGCACACTCTTGGGTTCTAAATTGCACCATTTTGCTGCTTTTGACTTACAAATGGAACAGCAACAGCAGGGCAGACACATCCACTGCAGGGTCACCTGTCACTCTGCATGATACGCTAATTCTTTTTGGTATGAAGTTATGAGTGTGAGGGGATTCTAAGAATAAAGTCTGACAAATGGGGCAAGAGGGGAAAGTCCATCCAATTTCTATTGACAGTTTCTGTTCATTTCCTACTTTGTCAGCAAGTTTTGTAATATATAATCTTGCAGCAGACAAAGAAATTTACTGATGAAGGCTATACCTCCAATCAGTTTGCTTTAAATGGATATTATCAACCTTCTAATTTGGCTATTTAAAATTTCTAAGCTCATCATATTTCTCAAGTTAAAAATTGAGACCCATGACAGGTAGTAAAAATGGATCACAGGCTTTGAAAGGGATGCTCCTGTGACACTGAAAAAAAATGAGAAGGCCCTTGGGAAAAATAGACAATTAATTCTACATGTGAGATTCCCAAAGATTTGATGAAATCAAAACTTCTCTTTCCCATTCTCGTGCCCTTTTTTTTTGCCTATCCCTCTGTATTTACAATATTAAGCATGTGTTGAAAATTTATCACAATCCAAATACTTTTTGTACCTATATTTTGTAATTCAATACCTAATGAACATCCTATCTCATATATATGCGATATTTTACTGTTTAGAATAAGAAAATCTATTTGAAATGACTCTGAAGGAAAACAAATAATTGTTCTCTCTGAGAACACATAAGCCATATGTAAAATCATGCCTCTTATATGCAACAGAAATAACTGACATATCAGAATGAACCAATATAGAGATGAAAAAGATCTTCCTCTAAAAAACACTAAATAACCACTAAAAACCTAGTTTTTTTACAAAAAGAAAATCTTTTTCATTCCAATGGTTGCTTAATATTAAAATGCAAAAAAATTTACTTAAGAGAGACCAGAAGTACTGTCTAGTTTCCATCTGGCCACATTAATCTTTCATACCCTTCTGTTCAGCAGCAGAGGAAGAGGAAAATCCCTTATTTTACCCTATGGAATGATGTTTATTGGTACTGCCCTGGGAGATGCACATTTAAACCCTCACAGTTTGAACCTAGGTCTCCCTTTCCAAACACAATCCTGAATAACTCCTGCATAGTTCCAAGTAGGTTAGGGCCCTACCACAACTTCACAACTATATTGCTTAAGAAATTGGGTTCTTATTCTGTGATGGCGACACTTCAAATAGTCATCAGCTTTGGGGGAGACCCAGGTGTTACCCTCCCCATTTCGAAATTCTACCTGGAAGTCATAAATGCATATACAAAACTGTGGAAATGTCTCTTGCAACCATTAATTTAATCATTTAGAGTCACCTTGGTTATTTTCTGAAGTCAGGTGTTGGGGTATTTCTAGTGGTGTTGGTTGGAGTATGTTGGGGGTGAGGGTGCTGAGATTTTTTGCATATTACCATCATCATCATTCTCATTCTTTTCTCATCTGGAAATCTACCCATATTTGTTTTTTTCTTAAGACTATTCCAGCTCATTTGGAAGTACTTTCTGAAGCTGGAATCACAATTCTTTTTCCAGGTCTTCACCAGCTTTGGTATACTACAGAAATCCCCAGCAGCACAGACCTACACAACCTGTCTGTTTGCACAATCTATAGGTATCTCACACTAAAAGCAAGTCATAGCCATACTGGCAGCAAACATAATATGAGCAACCTTCTCTGTAAGACAAACTGTGTGTTAAGAGGTTTAGATATATCGCTAAGAGCACCATTACACTAGGCAAACCTACATTCAGATTCTCTAAATAGGAGTGACAACTGTACATAGAACAGCAGGTACTCAGAGAGATTACACACACCCCTCAACATATGCATTTACCAGTTACTCTAAAATACATAATAATAATAAAGAAATAGTTAAGATGATAATATCAGTGAAAAGTCTCAACAGCAGCAAACTAATAATTTAGGAAAAGTTACCTGTGAAACAAACCCTACCTTACTCTCAAGCCCAACAGTACTGAGCACACAACTACCACAATGCAGGGGGCAGATGGAAACACACATTCCCTCTGCAAATATGGTTCCAATGGCTGAAACACATGCAACACAGTCTGATGTCAGAGCCTGAACTCTGGACAGGTGACCCAAACTGACCAAAGGGATATTCCATACCACATAACAGCATGCTCAATATATAAGGTGGGAGGAAGAAGGAGGAAGGGGGGAATGTTTGGAGAGATAGTGTTTTCTTCCCAAGTAGCTGTTACATATGATGTGCTCAGTTGGAGATGGGTGAGCACCTGCCTGCCCACAGGAAGCAGTGAATTCTGTGGTTTACTTTGCTTGTGTGCAGCTTTTGCTTTCCCTATTAAACTGTCTTCATATCAGCCCATAGGTTTTCTAGCTTTTACCCTTCTGATTCCTCCTCCCATCCTGCTGGTGGGGGAGAAAATGAGTGGCTGTGTGGGGCTTGGTTGCTGGCTGGGCTTAAACCACAACACTATCACATCTGTGTTGGTCTCCCTTAAGTTTACATCTTTTTACATACTGCGAAATTGCACATTGTGAAAAGTGCCTTAATTATATTCATAGCACATCAGAAAACTTGGTGAAAGTCACACCTACACACAGCATGGCAAGCTTCAAAGAAATGATGTAGAGGACCCAACTTCACAAACATTTAATGAAGGTTTTCTGACAGCTTGGTGGAAAACTTCCAAAACAGTTCTCATGCTGAGTGCTTTCAACTTGTGTTCAAGTCACGGGGACGTAAAGACCCCTCCAAACAGTGCCAAGATGAACACACCAGAAAGCATGTAATAAGTTCTTTTGCAGGGATAATTACCAGAAGGAACTGTAGTTTAGTGTTTCTGTGCATGGTATTTCCAATACAAACTTCAATGTCAACTTTTCTGCTCACTGAATAACATCACTGTTAAAAAAACAGCCTTTGCTACAGTATTAGGAAAGATCCACACATTAATATCATTTCAACAAGGCTACAGAACTTTGGTAATAATGGTCACTGATATATTAAATTTGATAAATTTTCTGTGAACCAAAAGAAACAGATTAAATTCACACTGAACCTATAGCAAAATTTGTATGAGATGCACAATACTTAATACATTATGTAAAAGCAAAAAAAGACAACAGCAGCAATGCCCAATAACAAAATCCTTCAACAAAATCTGTTTGGAAATAATCAGAGCTAAATTACCACATTAATAGAATTTAACACCTGACAAAAGTGAGAATTCTTAAGAAATATTGGATTTTTTTAATACACTAGCATAGAGCACACTCCTTCTTCAAAATAACCACCTGAAAATGTTTCATCAGATTCTACTTGGAGAATATGAAATTCCACAAGTTCTTCACGTTTGCAAGGATAATAATCATTTATCAGCAAGTATGAAATGCAGTCCTTAACCTGAGATAGAAAAACAGCAACTTCAAATCAATCAAAAGGGATCAAGGGAGAAAAACTGCAAATTTATGTTTCATCTATGAGGCATTGCTTTCCTTACTGAGAACTCCTGAAGTTTTAACAAAATCCATACCTGAGATTTAAATCTGTGCCTGGAACTCATCTGTGACTTTTTAGGACAGTTTATGTGGTTCTAATGAGATCACATTTAGGTAACTGATTAAAAATAAACAAAAGGAAGCAATCCTAGGTACTTTTAGTATTGCAATGTGGTTTAAAAGGCTTGAGGCAGATCCTTGCAGCAGAGGCTTTGGAGATGAGCTCTTTTAATCACCTTCCTGTTAGGTTTAGGTGCATTGCCATGGAACGGTGATACAAAAAACCACATCCTTACCCTCACTGAAATCATAATTAGCCAACTTTCAAACACCTAATTGTTCAGGTAGAAATACTAGTATTTTGCAATTACATCAAATCTTTCATCAACAAAGCCCCAGGCAGGTAAATGAACACATAACATTAGGCTTATCAGATAGTGAAATCGTTTCTGAAAATGTTTAGTACGAACCAAACCAAAGACTGTCAAGCATTAAGTACTATATTTCCTGATACCTTCAATGCTTTGTAAGGATTAAATATGCTCAAAAACTTAGTCATACATTGAACAACACAAATAAATCAAATTTTCTAAGTTGCTAAGCCACTATCTATAATTTTCCAGAAATCCTGGCAGTTGGGTGAAGGCTTTGACTGCTGGAAAAAGGGAAACATAACCCCCATTTTCAGAAAAGGGAAAGCAAACCTCATGAAATTTAACAAAATGAAGTGCAAGGTCCTACATCCGGGCCGTGGCAATCCCAGGCACACCTACAGGTTGGATGGGGAAGTAATTGAAACTAGCAGTGAGGAGAAAGACTTGGGAGTGACAGTGGATGAGAAGCTCCCCACGAACTGCAGTGTGAGCTCAGCCCAGAAAGCCAGTGGAATCCTGGGCTGCATCAAAAAGAGTGCGAGCAGCAGGTCAAATGAGGTGATTCTTTCCCTCTACTCAGCTCTCATGAGAGCCCACCTGGAATACTGTGTGCAGTTCTGGTGCCCTCAACATAAGAAGGACATGGAAGTGTTGGAGCAAGTCCAGAGGAGGCCATGAAGCTGATAAAAGGACTGGAGCATCTCCCCTGTGAGGACAGGCTGAGGGAGTTGGGGCTGTTCAGCCTGGAGAAAGAAGACTGCGTAGAGATCTCAGAGCAACTTTTCAATATCTGAAGGGCCTGCAAGGAGCCAGAGAGGGACTCTGTGTTAGGAATTGCAATGACAGGACAAGGGATAACAGATTCAAACTGAAGGAGGGGACGTTTAGATTAGATACTAGAATAAAGTGTTTTACTCTAAGGGTGACACTGGCATGGCACAGGTTTCCCAGGGATGTGGTGGCTGCCCCAATCCTGGCAGTGTTCAAGT
>NW_008667496.1:75639-94555 GCF_000695815.1 Acanthisitta chloris | reverse complement strand
CCCTGCCCATGGCAGGGAGGGTTGGGACTAGATGATCTGTAAGGTCCATTCCAATCCTTAAATTCTATGATTCTAAGAAATGCTTAAGTAACTGAAGCTGAATTCATTCAGCAACCAAGGTCTGCAAGAGCCCCAAAGACAGCAGAGCTATTTGTAAACATGTTTGTATGTGAAAAGCTGACATTTTGTGTATTTTCATAATAACAATTTTAATCCCATCTAGAGCAATGAAGCCCAGAAGTTACAGGAACTTATCTTACTTAATGTGTTTTTCATACTTAGTAAAGTTTCGCTAGGATACGTGGGAGGAGGGGGAAATAAAACAGAAGTGCTTGCTTTCTTTACCAAATATTTCTTCTAAGATAAGCTGTAACATATGCTAGGTACCTAAAGAGCCAAAAATCAAAAACACTTCTCACTTATCTTTCTAAAACTGCTGGTCACTGCTTAGGTCTTCATTTCCATTTTTGCAAGAAGCCTGAGTGCCAATATAAAAAGTAATGCCATATGTCTAAAAGAAGCTTTAGAGATAGGGGAGTGGGGGAGAAGAACATCCTTCATTAATTTCAGTTTTGCAGAGATTTTTCTTACATCTACTTGGATAATTATGAACATATCTTTAACTGGCCAAGAAAAAGAAGAAGAAGTGCATCTCAGGTAAATTCTTGAAGCCAGTGGTAATATTTAATTGACTCTCTTGGTGCCAGAATTTGCCACAATTTTAAACAGTGTATCCAAAATTGAAGAGAAGCACAAAGGGGTTCTTACCTTCTCAGAATAAAATCCAAGGTAAATATTATTTTTTGAAGATGCAGACTACAAGGGACAATAATATTTGCAAAATAATGTAGCTATTCCAAACTTAACATCAGGTAATTAGTTTTCAATGTCTCATTTTATATAAGTCAATACACTTCTAACTGCTAAATATTTCCGTTTTCCTGACTGTTGGACAGAGTTTTAAAATACCATCTAGCTCAAAGATAAAAGGATGCAGGGGACAGGAGTTCATTTAATGAATTTATTTCCCAAAAACTGAGCCTAGGACAATAATGAAACACCTGTAATAAATCAGCAAATCCTAGTGAGTAACTTTATAGGAAGGGAAAGGGATTTTTTGTTTGAAAACAAAACTGGTGCCACCAACTGCCTCTCATACCCAAATACTCCCAAGCACTAGAAGGCATGTGCCCACCTGCCCAGGCTGGAAGACAGGTGCCCAGATGCTTGTACCCAAGCAGCCTACCCAGGTCTGTGCCTTGGATGATGGGGAGCATGAAGGTGCTAGCACCACGTCCTCCTTACTACCAACATCTGCAGGTCTGAAGAACTCTCTCTGTACCCTGTTGTAGCCCTCTGGAATGGCTCTCCTTCCTAAGGCCATGGATTTCTGTGCTGTCTCCATGCTAGGTGTCCAGAAAAGCAGCACATGAGGCAGGTGCAGGGCTCAGGATTTAAGAGTTCAGCTGATAGCATTCCAATAGCTCCTGCCACTCCAACAGCCCTTACCCAGGGTCTGCTCCTGCTGCAACTTCCACACATGCCCAGAACCATCATCCCTGTCCTAGTACTCCTATTAGCACTCTCTGTGAAAGGCTCTTGAAGGAATCTAATCTAAACTGAAAGGTAGGCACTGATGCCCATTTTACCCATCCTTGTTATCCAACTAATGCCTGCTATCATCTGGAAACAGCTAAGTTTATAGACAAATAGCCTTGATCAAATTGGTACATCTGTTCCCATTTTACTTGCAAGCACAAATGTGCAATTTTAAAAGTGTATTTAAATATCACACTCCAGCTCTTCTTTGCCTTCTGGAAGCACACAAAGCCCCCATTAGTCCTTTTCTTCATGTACACAGTTTCAACTATTGCTGGTTTTTTTCCGTGTACTTTTACATATATATACACCCTGCTAAAGGACTGGCAGTGTCTGTGGTTTAATAGTCTTCTGAGACAACTTTACATTTAGAATACGTACTGATAAGGGTTTGTTTCTTTCCAGATGTAGCTTACAATAGATGAAAGAGCAGTATCATTTCATAAAAATCAAAAGAAGTTATCTTACCAACTTCGGAACACATAATCAAAAGAAGTTATCTTACCAACTTCAGAACACGCGGTATAGCCAATAGGAGTAGGTACCTATACTGCTGAGCACTCCCAAGCCCCAGCAAGTGTGCTGGCCATTTCTCAGCTCTTTGTCAGAACACATCCTGGACATGCACCAGCTCTCCTTTTCTGGAAGGGTAACCACATGTGAATGATGGAAAGGAACCACAAAATGCGTAAGTAAGGTCCTTGCTCAAAATGATCAATGTATGATGACACAGAGTGCTCTGTGGCACACATCTACCCTGAAGCCTTGGTGCCTTGGACTCTCCAACACAACATTCATCATGTTATACTGTTGTACAACTGCTCTACTGCATATGCAACTGATCCAAAAGAATTGACAAAGATGCACAGCCCAACTCAGTTAAGCTTCTGCATAGGTGACCATCTGAATATTTTTGTTTCTGTATGAAGTATCACTATTTCAAACTTTAAGTCTTAGGAAAATATATTCGTATTTCATACAATAATCTTATTGGCATCTATAAATGACAGTGATGCCTAAGAAAACCCAATGGACACAGGAATGGCATGTTCCTAAAGGATAATTTATATCTTTTAAATGGTTTATGTTGTCTCTTAAACCTTAGTTGTTCTGTGCCTATCAATCTCCCCTGAAATCAGTCTTAATGGATATTCAGTCCTTTTCAGGCATAGCAAGGCAAGATCAAAGATGTTTGCATTTCCACGTGTTCAACTATGCCATGTCTACCTGCAAGAACAACATGCTGGGAAATAATTTGTTCCTTCCATTTACTTTCTAATGCACTTGCACCACATAAGTTCTCAGAGTTTACTTCCCTTGAACAAGAAGTATATACCTTTACATGCTTTTTGTTTTCACCTGCTCACTATTTCAGCACCAATAGGATATAATTGCATCGTTCACCTTCTCCTGTTTCTCCTTATATTTACAGCATCAATAGACTAGAAAGACCAGTAGCATCCACATCTCTACAAAATGAATGTGTACACTGCTACCTAGAGCATGTTTTAGCTGTTTAACTTTACTGTTCTACTGTCTATTCTCAAATGTTGACAGCTTTATTTAGTTCTAACCATTTATATTTACAAAGGGATCAGAAGAATAATATCTTTCAGGGGAACAAGAATTCCACAGTCAAGTACCTGAGGCAGGTTTTTTTTTCCATGCTTGTGCTCAAATTATACAGCCAAAATTTCTTATGAGTTAGAAGCCTGGTTTTGTTTAGAGGCTGTTTGGCTTTTTTTTTGCTTTGCTAAAAGTGTCAGCTTAAAAGTAGGGCAGTGGGGCTGCCCAGAGGATCCCTTCTCAGGAGACACCAGACTTGTGTTCTTGCCCTGTGAAAGTTGATCAGAATAGTCAGCTTAGGCAAAAAGCATCTTTTAAACATGAATCCTGTAAAGGAAACTCCTGTGTTTTCTAAGTCACTAATTCAAGGTTAGTGCATTTTACTGAGCTGTTAATTAGGTAAGACACTGTGGCTTTCTGACCTGTACTGCAATGATGCAAGAAGACCTGTGTTTAAACTTCTAGGTACCTTTTCCTTAACATTATTGAAAACTAAGTTTAAAGGCAGAGACAATGTAGTTTATTTACATTTATAGGCAATACCAAACAAATATTTATCCAAATGATCCTGCATTTCTCCAGTTAAGAGGTTTCTTGAGCTACCAGAGTAAGCTATTTCTGCTCAAAAATCATAATACTGACATATTTGTCTCTTACAGTCTCTTCAGACTTTTTCTTCTGTTAAAGTTTCTCTCTGCAATCCTTCATCAATTAATTTGAAAGTTTCATTACATAACATTCCCCTTGCCAAATCCCCTTAAAAACTGTACCTGTAAAATCCCTTGAGGGGTAGTTTCCTGTTAGTTTGGGTCCTTGCTAAATGATAGACATTTGGCTTTTCCCTAATTCTCCACTGGTTTTGGTCCTCCATTTCCCAAGATTTACTAACCCATACTGTTCCGTTCAGCCCACATTTCCTTCCACCATCCCATTCTTAAACTATTCTTTTTAAAGTAAGATACAGGCAGATTTACAGAACTCTACTACTGATTTCTTCCCACTTCTGAAACAACAATTGTTGTGGTTTAAGCCCAGGCAGCAGCCAAGCCCCACACAGCCATTCTCACACTCTGCCACCAGCCGGATGGAGTAGAGAATTGGAAGGCTAAAAGCTACAGACTTGTGGGTTGAGATGAAGACAGTTTAACAAGGAAAGCAAAAGCCACATACAAGCAAAGCAAAACAAGGAATTAATTCACTGCTTTGCATGGGCAGGAGGTGTTCAGCCACATGAAGGAGAGCAAGGCCCATCACATGTAATAGTTACTCGGGAAGAGAAACACCATAACTTTAAACATCCCCCTTTGCTCCTTCTTACCCCCAGTTTATATACTTAGCATGATGTCATATGGTATGGAACATTCCTTTGGTCAGTTTGGGTCACCTGTCCTGGCTGTGCCTCCTCCCAAGCTTCCATGGACTCCCAATTTCCTTGCCAGTGTGGCTGTACAAAAAGCAGAAAAGGCTTTGACTCTGTGTCAGCACAGCTCAGCAGTAACAAAAATATATTATCAACCCTGTGTTCAGCAGAAATCCCAAACACAGCCCCATACCAGCCACTGTGGAAAAATCCTGTGTTCAGCAGAAATCCCAAACACACCCCCATACCAGCCACTGTGGAAAAACCACCTCTACCCCAGCCAAAACCAGCACAACAGGCATCTATCTACTTAGAACTTGGTGGAATGCATGAGTTGCTCTACTGCTTATGGAAAACAGAGTGAGATAAATAATATAACATTTTAAAAAGAAAATAAAAGGTAGAGCTAACATGTGGCTGTTGCTGGAAACACCTGTGCTCACCTCTAATGCATCTTAAGAAGTATTTGTGCCTAGTTCAAAGGTATCTTCCATGATGTGTTAAAGTCTCCATAACCTAATTTAATAAGTGTTTTTGAAGCAATTGGTAGAAATAATGTTACAAAAGTGATTTTTTTTGTTTGCCCTAGTACTAGGAATCTCATTCATATTTTCTGTTTTGTTAGCAATGCTATCAATCTGTTACTGCTTTACTCAAAAAAGAGGCAAAAAGTCCTAAATTTCACAGTATATCAGTCCTTCTGAATAAGACAACACACTAACTGTAATAACAAGTGTGCAGGATACAAAAAAAATTATATTTTACCAAGGTAAGGATTCTTTTCTGAAAATACTTCAGTAATTTTGCTTCCTGGTACATGGGTCTTATTACAGTCTTTTCTACTACAATACTATTTTTTTTCTTCTTTTCAAAAAACACATTCTCTTGTTTCAGGAGAGTTAATAAAATATTGCAGGATGTGCCATATGCTTACAATCACTGAATGTACAACTGAGGAAATTTAAATACTGTGCAATGTCTGGTACCCCATCAATTTCCCTCCCTGTCACAAGCATCACATGTCCTCATCAAAGAGCTCAAATTACAGAGCTCTTTGAAAGGTACTTATAATTTATACAATTCTGATTACCCTGACAGTATCAAGAAACAGTTTTGGAAAGCCTGCAATTACTTAAAGAAATGTCAACAGTTTTGCCTCATGGGAGGAGATTGTTTAGAACTAAGCATTGAAAAACAAAAAGCCAAAGATACTGAAGGAACCACATAAAACATACAATAAATGCATTGGACTAAACCAAGGCAAGGTTTGAGTTTGGCAAGTTCTACATCAGTTATGTATTATCAGAAAAACAAAATCTAGCAATTGTCAGAAATTGATTGAATTTTGTGCATATTATTTAATTGCAATTGTGGAGAGGCTCTAATAATATTAGTCTGCTTTGCACACAGACACAAGCATAAATGAAGTGAATAAAAAACAGCCCAATGTCAAACAAATTGCAAAGAAGCATCTTTCAGTTCACAACAGGAAATAGTTGTAGGAATATAAAGGAGGAGAAGGATTTCACATCAATAATAGTGGATTTGTCACATTGGTATATTTTTGCCTGGCAACAAAACAGTTATTAAATATTTGAGCTAAAAAATGGTAATTCTTCATAAACAGCACTTGACTTCTGCCAACACATACATACAGGGTGGAGTGTGTGTGTTCTCACACATGTTCAGCTATACATAGCTGTAAATTACTTTGATACTTGTCAGTTCAGTTTCTGACTGCAGTTGATATTTTAGAATATTAATTGGTTTAGTCTAACTTTATAAACAGTCTCTCTACCAAATCAGGTCCTCCTGCCTTATTCACAAGTCATTTCTGTTACTATCCAGTAAATATGTTACTGCTCAAAACCCAAAAGGCAATGGGAAACCAGGAGTGGATCATGATAAGAAGTAGATGTGCCAAGTGACAGACACATTTTGAAGAGTAGATTCTCTCAGTGTCTCTCACTTTTGATATTCAACCAACCCTATTCTTCCTGATTACTCAGTGCCAGCTGTCAACTATCCCTTAACAGGGTGGCAAACAACTTACTGTGTAATTAATGGAAGCTGTCTGTTAAATTTTGGATTTGAAATATTGGTAGGGAATGTTGAAATTTAAGATGTTCAGGGAGAATTTCTTCTTGTTAGGTGTGCTGATTTGGCAATATCATCAAGCCATATCGAGGGAACAAAGGTCTGAGGTGACAGCAGCTGGTTTCCTGAACAAGGTGTAACCAAGTGAGACAACACACTCTTAGGTGTTTGATTGCCCCACATACACACTTCAACCCCCTTCAAGAAGGAGTAGGAGCTCAGGTTTGCAGATAGCACAAGTCCATGTAGCAACACTGATTTTAACTGACTAATAATTTTAGCCTTAATTTCTACAAAAGACAATATTTTCCAAACCATTATTAATATATAATAGTTTCTGCTGTTGACAAAGGATTTTACTTTAAAACTCAGAAATAAAGTAAGGGATATTTTGGTCAGTTTTGATATGATTTTATAACTGAGAATTATGTCAACTACAAAAAGAAGAGTTGAAGCAGTAGCTGAAATGTAAGTTTTGCAGGTACTTCCTGTTCTTTTTCTTAACTAAAAATAAAATCATATTAGAGAACTGTATTCTGGGTATCATTCCTCTCCTGAGTGCCTGCTTAAGAAGGCAGATTAATCCACACCAGCAGGTTGTGTCTGGTGTGAACCAGACTAGTATAACTGCTGTTCTCCATTATTTGCAATTTTTAAAGCCTTCCACATTTCATACAGAAGTTTCATACAAAACTCACTTCTTGAGAGAAGAGTTTAAAAAGCTAGTTAGAGGGTAACACTATTTTAAAAAGGAGAGATATATTCCTAGAGCATTTTGTGTGAGTGCTGGTATGTTTTGTTTGTGTTTGATGATCAGTTGCACATACAGAGGTGGGAACAATTTTGCCATGAATCTAGCCTAAGAAGCAGTTTGTACAGGAGCACATACAAAATCTGCATGCCCCAGAGTTTCAAACACAGAGCTCATTTGCTACTACAAGGACCACATTCACATTCCTTAGAATGTAGTTACAGGGTGATACGTGTCTATTCAGAGAACAACACAGACTATTGCTCCTTGTCTTCATTTTACTATACTAGCGTAAAATAGGCACTGAGATGTCTCAAACACATCAACTACATTCATCTTGTTAGGTCTGGGAACACTATCTGCTGAGCATGCAAAGCTTCAGAAGGAGAAGAGGTGCTAGAATTAGCATGGGCAACATGCAAAGAAAAAAGATGATATAGTTGACAAGCACATGAGTAGATGCCTCTAATGGCTACAGGCAACATCATGCAGCTGTATACAGCTTGGCATTTCATTGGACTTTTCTAGTGATAGACCAAAGGATAGAAAAAAAAAATTCACTGGTCTTTTATGTGGAGGGCTGTGCAATATACCAGTGCTCTTGGTACACCACCAGCACCAATAGATGTTTGTGCACAAAGAGCAAGAAAGAGAACACCAGGTCCATAGCAGAAACAGCATGAGAGGGGGGAATGGCAATTTTGTTCATGTCAGGTACTAAAAGGACTCAGAGTAGTAGGAGTGTGGCACAAAACCCTACAGATTTTGAGCCAGTTAATTCTTTCATACACTGGTGCTAAATTTCTCTCTCCATCACTGAAGCCACCATCACATGTATGATATCACAAGCAGAAAGACCAAATACCCAGTTAGATGAATTAATGATGTTTAGGAGTAGATAAGCTCTCCCCCCTCATTACTCTAAGTGTAATTTTACATCACCATTATATCAGGTTTTATTCCATTTCTTCCCCTCAATCAATTTCAAACCTGTCATTTAAAAGTGTGTAAATCTTTTTACAGAAACACAGTCAGTCCCACTCACACCCTGCTTAAGATGCTCATTTGCATAGCATGCCATTTCAAATGTGATTTATTAGCAAAATACATGCTTTAATGACTTGCCTTGTTTCTTAATTTATAAGCCTTGGTTGATGGAGGTTTTTCTGTGCTAATGTTTTCTGGATCTTATTGCCTTGTATATGCAGAACAGTGGGCATTAATCAATGCACTTCACTTAGTTACACTAAGGACTCCCAGTTGGCCCAGTGTTTGGGCAGGAAGCAGCTTTTTAGGATCAGTCTTAACTGTCTGCTGCAGAACTGCACCCAAGATGAGCTGGAACTGGTGTCACCTTCATTTCCTCCCACTCAAAGCAAACAACATGATAATAAGGCAGCAAAATATGGATGGACACACAAGTCTGAAAGGCACAGAAGTGGTTAAGAGGCAGTAGACCCTGTTGCCCACACACCAAGGGGGTTGTTCTCACTCTGTTATTCTAATTTAAAACATACTTTTTTATCTTCAATCCAGGGCTGTGGAAGCAGAGGCAAAAGTTCCCCCTCATCACCCTCATCTCATATGCTGGGACAATCTTAATGCTAAACCTGCTTCTACTGCACTGTCAGAACAGCTGTCTGAACCATATCAGCATTTTGCATGCATTGTAAAGTCAGGGAAAAGAAAAATAAGTTAATTTAAAATGTGCTGCAGTTTGTGCCAGTCTTGTTAATGTCACCCTGAAAGAATTCCCACCCTTGACACACACTTCTTCAAGTATTTACTATTTATCTGTGAGACTCAAGATTTTCATTACACAGAAAGTGTTGTTTCTTTACAAATGCATGGAAATCCAAACTTTCCTAGTTATTTTGTTACTGCAATAGGTTTGAAAACCAAGGAACATTGGTATGAAGTTACATTTAGATCAGTTTGCCATCTTGTCCAGAGGGTTAGAACCAGGTAAGCGTTGCTGAATACAACAGCAAAAAAAAAATAATCTTTTTTGATTTACAATTTGCAATACAACCATTTTCTCCTTAGTTAAAGAAAAACTACAGAGTTTCATCACTGTACTAGTATTACAGTGGTTACTGATGAAGCATTAGCACAAGGTCTATTGCACAACCTCTAGTACACTATAGGAGCCTTTCCAAAAACTGATGAACTGCAGCTCAGACATTTAATCCATGACAGGAAATATAAACACTGAAATACAATCATATAAGTTCCTCCAAAACATACCACCATCAACCACAGGACTGCCCAGGGGACTAGGATAACTAAAAGCCACCTCAAACAGCTCTAAGTTTCCTCAGCAGTTAGTACACTAACCTGTCAAAAAGGGATCATGAAAGCTCTACTAACCTTCCTCTTCCTCTTTTCCCTACTCCCAGGCACCAAACAAACCTTCTAGTGGATTTTGCTTTTCAGAATTTCCCATTCCTTAAAAATAAACCAACCAACCAAACGATGGCAAGAACAGAGTAATTAAATTCAGAAGACGGTACCAAAACTTTTTGTTAAAGGAATGAGGTCTAAGAAGCCATTTCTACCAAAATCTGTCAGTAAACTGTGGATGATTCTACAGTTAAGGTTCCTAGAACTTACAATGTTCTTTTAGATGCTCTTCCTAGCCATATTGGAACATGAAAATACTGGAATATACAAATAATGAATGCGACTAGGAAGTTTTCCTGATGAGTCTCAAAAGTAAAAGATATGCAGAAAAATAATTCTTTAAAAAAATTATTCAAGTGATGGATTTGGAGGAGAAAAGATGTAGAATTCCAAAATTAAATAAACGGTACCATTAGAATTTATAGCCTTCCCATAATCAACACGAAAGGATTCACTGCTGAAACTATGAATAACTATGGTATTTTAATCATTACAGAATAGCAACCACATGCAAGTATATATCCAAACTTTGCTCATTTACAAATTGGAGAGCAGCAGAGAAAGATGAATGGTGAGTTCGTTTCTGCTTCTTATTAGAAGCTTTCTTGTGTCAATGCGTCAAAGGCAAAGAAACTAAAATCCAGTAGATATGGGTCTCCAGGGAGCACAACAAGTCAGGGATTTTCTGATTAAAGTTTTTTCCATAAAAATTGGATTGCCTGGAGGAATGTATGAACCAGTTTAGATGAGAAGACCATTTCTGGTTCAAAGAGGGAAAGGGGGGGAAAAAGTCCATTTTCTCTTACCTCCAAATAAGTAAAACTTGTAAAAATTAGAGCACTTAACTGGAACACAGAACACCTTACCCAACTTCATTCCAGAAATCTTTCCTAGCCACAAGCTGCAAAGTAAGTGGGAAACAGACTTGAAACAAAGAGCAGAGAAGAAAGAACATCTAAGTTGTGCTCACCTTAGACATGAAAAATCGAGTCTCCAGTCCACCTAATCAAGCTAGAGTCAGTCCTTTAAAGTTCAATCATGCACCCTGCTAGCTTGGGTAATGACTACCCCAATAAAAATAAGAACTGGTCTTTCACTTTTCACGAAACATAATATAGTAATCACAACAAAGTCTTGAAAAGCACCAGCAGTCAGGAGTACCTAGTGACCCACCTTTCCACCATCGCTGATACACGTACCCAATATGAGGCCAATCATACTAGTGATGGCACAAGTCATGCAAAACATACTGAAAATTCACATTAGAGTGGCATTTGGCTAAAGATTTTAAGGTTGATTTTGTGCAAGGCTGTCCTGGTTTCAGACAAAATGACTTGCTCTTATTTTGCTGAGAAAAAGAGATGGAGGCAGCAAGGTGTCTGCTGCTCAGAGCACCCTTCCACACACCCCTCCTTAGTTTCCCCTGCTGAATCCAAGCTCCACATTAAGAAAAATTCCCTGATTTTACTACTCCCAGATGCCTGTTTGGTTTTCTTTCACTCAGTGCAGAGGGCCAATACATAGAGATGCTTTAGAACATCACAGCTTTGATTTCATTCTTCTCACAGGTACTGGGCCAAAGCACTGAAAGCCAAGCTGTGGCTACCTCCATGTTGGAGCAAACAGAGAGAACATCACAGTAGTGAGTGGAGGTGCTCTAAATTGAAATAGGCTTAGTTGAAGTAAGGCCATCATCCTATTTCCTTAACTAGTATAATTAATAGGATTCAATTTTGAAAGTAAATTTTTATTAAACTTATGCTGAGGTGCATTACATTGTTTTTGAGAAAGCTTCAGATGTATCATTACACTTTACAGATCTGTGAAACAAGAACACATATGCCTCAGCTTTGGAATAGTGTCGTGTGAGACTTCTTTCTTCTCTAGATTAGCACAAACTACAAGATTAAAAGCATTCCTGAAATGATCCAGGATGTGTCATTTTTACAGCCAGTATCAGGTTAAACCTCACCCAGCAAAATAATTAGCATGGGGTTTGTGTGTGTATGTGTAGTGTTGGTTATAGGTCTTTTTAAAAGCACTTCAATATGGATCAGCTGATTTGAAGGAGAACATAAGATGCTGATGATAGTGTGAGTAGCCTCTTTGAATCACATTGAATAAAAAGAGCCAAGCCTCAAAAAACTTGCAATTGTTAAGATGTTTCGATGTCTATCAAAAGACAGAATGACTGATGATGATTCAGAATTAATTGCAACTTGGTGACAGGTATAAACTACATGCCCTAAGTACCGCACTAATGTCAGTAGTTTGAACCCTTTCCCTTGCTGTACCCTATAAACAAGATTTACTTTTATGCATACAAAAATCATCAGAACAAACATCTGGCTGAGCAGTTTTTAATTTAACAGGCAAATAGAGTGTTTTGTACAAATATTCTTCTTGTTTGATTCTACCCCCAACAGCTCAACCAAGCAGAACACTAAAGCACCAAAAGCTCTCTTTATTAGAGAGCAATCACTGACATGAACTAAATTGTCAAATTAATGACAAAATCCATAGGGAACCAAAATCACTACATGGGAGCAATCCCTATGCAAAGAATCTTTAGATGAAGACCAAACCAGTTTGCATTACTTATTAAACTATTAATGTTAAATTTTTCTAAAGGTGTCAGCACACTGGTGCACTATACACATTTACTCACAAGAATTTCATCTATCTGAGTTTCTCTGATACTGAACAGTACTTTGGTACTATTTATCATCTTTTTAAAGGAGGACCTTCACCTAAATGGAACCAAAATTTTAACTTTGAGTATTACTTTTTTCCAATTATAAATCTTTTTTATAAATAAATCATTAAATAGAAAACAAACCAAAATAACTTTTCCTCCACTCTTTTGCTACCTTACTCTGAAATAATCTGATTCATTAATATTTCCAACTCTAGGGAAAATCCTTTTCGAACACTGAAAGGAATCATGAAATTGCTCACTGCAAAATGTCCTTTTCACATTTTAAATTCTTTTGGCATTTACAAGCATATAAATGTTCTACATTATGCACATTACAATAGAGGGAAGTTACTGACATGATAAATTTGATAAAACATACCAGGTTAAACTGAAGATGAGCATTTTGAAAGAGAAGTTTGGTTTTGCAGTTCTATGGGTAAAGCAGATGCACAAGTAGCAGGACTAAGGGAAGCTTTTGATCTCACCTAGCTTTCATGTATAATTGACAGTTGTAATTTGGACTCAGGCATGATAGAAAGGCAGCTGAGCAATTCTATGAGATGCCTGTGTATAAAGAAACAACATATGCTTGATACAAGCTGAAAGGAAAATACAAAGCCAAAGGAATCAGCATTGCTGAGCGTGGGTGCTGCACAGCACAGCAGTCAAACACCAAAGGGCAGCCCATTCACACCTTACCACTGCAACTGTCCTTTGGCCAAGCTCTGGGTCAGTATTTTTGCCCACCTGGGGGAAAAGCAACATGGGTATTATGCAGAGAAACATCCACAAGAGGAGAAAAACTGACAGGTTTCTTCACAGAAAGCAGGGGCAGAGCACAGAGAGGGCATTTCAGGAGAAGATGATATGTGCAGGGAAACACCACCAGAATACCCTAAGATTTATTCTTGCTTGTGGGTTTTTCAAAGGTTAAGCAGAAAATAGACACAAAATTTGACCTAGCAGACCTCATGGACATTTTTCTAATGCAGAATTTCTGCTTTGATTCACTCCTGGCTGTGTCTCACTGGTCATCCAAGCAAAGGGCTGGACCATGAGCTGTTGAGATGGCAGGAAGAGAAAGATCTTCTGCCCTTGCCCCCTCAGACATGCCCAGCTGCACCAGCCTACTTCTGCCTCACACTTCCCTCCAAAAGACCTTTATTCCATCAGGAAACAGGCTGTAGTGACAGTGGTAACAGGCTGTAGTGACAGTGGTGTCAGAGGCAAAGCTTTAAGAAAGAGTGAGATAAAATCACAGAATTTTTTATGTTGGAAAAGACCTCTAAGATCACAAAGTCCAGCCATTAACCCAATGCTGTCAGGTCCACCACTAAACCATGTCCTTAAGTGACACATCTACATGTCTTTTCAAATACCTTCAGGAATGGGAACCCAAGCACCTCCCTGGGCAGCCTGTTCCAATGCTTGACCATCTTTTCTGTGATGACTTTTCCCTAATATCCAATCTAAACATTCCCTGGCACAACTTGAGGTTGTTTCTTTTCATCCTGTCACTTGCTACTTGGGAGAAGAGACTGACCCTCTTACCTGGCCATAGCCTCCTTTCAGGTAGTTGTAGAGAGCAGTAAAGTTCCCTCTAGCCTCTTTATCTCTGGGCTAAACAACATCAGTTCCCTCACCCACTCCTCAAAATTTACAGAATAGAGCCTTTATTCATTCTCTGCCAAGAACTGGTGATGTTGTTATTGGTCATTTAAGGAAGGAGTTAAGAACTCAGTTGGAACACCATCAGCACTTTGATGTTTTGGTGAAAGGGACTAAAACTCAACTCTCACATGCTTTTGAATACAAAAACATTGTCCAAGTGGAACTGGGGAAAAGAGCTGTAAATTCCTTTACAGGTAGGCAAGTTGACACTGTAATTAAGTTTTAGAGTGAGCACAGACAGAACATTCCCACAATGGGATCACTTCAATACATCAAAGATAGCACGAATCAAGACTTCACAACACAGATGGGTCCAATTTGCTGCTTCTCTCAATTTGCATAGCTTTTTTGGTCTTGCAATACAAGTCTTTAATGCAAGAGTTACTTCTACCATGATTAAATTTCTGTTAATCCACACTGGTGATCTGCATTGTTTTTCAAGTATCACCTTGGAAGAATAGATATTATTATTATGGGTAGGAGGAAAAAAATAAATCAGGATTTTCATCTCCTGTTAAGTACTGGTAAAAACCACTCAGGAACAAAAAAGTGTCTAACTCCTGAAATTACTTGCAAAGAAACAGGCAAACACTTTAAGGCACAGAGGGGTAGGGGAAGGCTGTCCTCCAAATCAGGGTCCTAATGTGCTTAGTCCTGAGGGAGCAGCGAGCATGCGGCCTGAAGTCCTGGATGTTTCTACAAGAGAAGTTTTTTCTCCTAATTTCAGAAGCTTTAGTGAATTTAAACTAAATTGCTGGACTTCATTATGTGATAATGTCTCCACATTGTTTTAATTGATATTAGTGGTTTCTTCTGTTGGGGTGTATAGCCCCAGGCAAACACCAACAAACCTATGGTTTGTAGACAGGTATTAGAACTGTTTGTGTAAGCACAATTCCCATTGTGGGAGATGCAATCCGTGCCTTTGCAAAATAAGCTCAAGTAGCAAACCAACAGACTCCTGCTTCTACCACAGAATGCTGATATACTCTCATTAGCCAAGATTTGCCCACACTCTTTTGCCCAGGCTACACTCTGGGGAAAGTCACCTGGGTACAGAGCAGAATTTCACTTGCATTAGTGTTCTGCATCTGCTGACGACACTGAGCAATAGGAAAGGCAGTGAGGTACATATTTGGGGGGGAAAAAAGTACAAAAATGAGAAATACATAGACAGAAGGCCAGTAAAATAAATATTTTAAAGCTCAACAAAGAGAAGACCATACATTAAAAATGTCAGACACAGGTAACAGCTGAAAACTCTATCTCCTCTCTGTGCTATTAAAATAGACACGTTGGAATGACATTGAGTGTTACCACATTCTGGCTCAGTGAACTGATCACTGGTGTGACATCAGCCCAGGCAGTATTTTGTGAAGTGCTGTATGCAGATTCATGAAACTTTTCTTATCCTCAGGAAAGTCAGGCGTTGGGATATACAAAGCAGAGGGATTTGTTCTAGCTCCAAAGCAGTTTTAAATCGCAAAATCCACAACGTATACAATAAATCTGTAAGACAGATGGCCATAAATCCCTAATGAAGTACTGCCAATGTAAATATTGTAAAAGGGATAAATAGCACTTAATTACACGATTGGCAAGCAAGTTGGGTTTTTCCTCATCTTCATTCTGCTGTTCACCAATCTCCCAGGCTCTCTCAAGTATACACTGTGCATGGAACGGATTAACGATGTATCTGCACTGTCCCACTGCATGGTGCTTATTGCACTTCTATGCCCTTGCTTCTCATTATTTTTGTTAAAGAAAACAATGCACATTGTTATATGAGCATATGTAAAAGGCATAGTTTTACATGTAGAAGTATACAAGATGAAAAATTACTAGGGGCAGAAAAACAAA
Organism: Acanthisitta chloris; assembly: GCF_000695815.1. Lineage (NCBI taxonomy): Eukaryota > Metazoa > Chordata > Aves > Passeriformes > Acanthisittidae > Acanthisitta > Acanthisitta chloris. The sequence continues at coordinate 78,550 of NW_008667496.1, read as the reverse complement.
ACAGAAACATAAGCAAGCAAAACCAGCTACTGAGGTTAAAAGATCTGAGGTAGACAAGCTAAGTGGTTTTATAAGCAGGGGTGGGAATGACCCTCTTTAAAAATCTTTCAGCACTTTTCCAGGCTGCTTTCATGCTGTGCTGCTAAAGACAGGGAGGTACATGTTACTTTTGACTTGAGCTAGGCTGTCATGTTTGGTCTTGGCTGAGAGTTACAGTGCTTTAGCTCACACATTTTCACCACTCTGCTATGCCTTCACTGGCAGACTAGCTAAATACTAAGTAGAACTGAAAGCTTTTTCCACCTCTTTTCAGGCAAGGGGGACCCTAAAAAAACCTTACAGAATCAGTAAAAGATTTATTTCTCAAATAAAAAAAGAAACCTTATTAAAAAAGAAAACCAACAAAGCTGTTTACAATTTCATATCTTTGATCACTGGGTTTTCCATTTATCTCTCACTCTTGCACAGACAGGCTAACCCTTCACCTATGAACCAGAAATTCTCCCTTGTAACCTCAAGAAACCAGAGATACCACTTGTTCAATATGTAACTTCCAAATTCTCAGTCAAGTGATGAGCCCACAACTTCAATCCAGTACACTGCCCTTCAGCACATTCAGATTGCAGCATTTAGTTGAACAGAACTTCTTTTCTCTTGCCTTATATACAACTGTTATTTCTCTTCCTTTAAAATCTGCAATTTATTTTAATGCACATGCCTATCATAGCAAGCTTCCTTTATTTCTACAGATGCTTAAAAAAATACTGCTTTTTTTTGAAAGGAATAAAATTCTCAATACTGCAGTGGCAGAAAGGATGATATTTTCTGCTTTTAAACTATATTTTAACCCACTCTAGAGCTATTGTAAAGTATTATAAAATACCAGACACCTTGTGAATGCAATATTAAGCAGCTTGTGTATAGTGGACATACAACTCAGTATTTTTCATATAACATTATGTATTGCCTTCAATGATTTCATATAAATGTGAATATTGGTTTAGTTATGGTTGCCATGTGTGAATGAGCAATGTTGGCGTTCCTACACCTTTGAGTGAAACTTTCAATTCACTTGATTAAACTGAGAGAGAATTGTGTTTCCAGGACTAAGCACAGCTGTAAGATCTTAGTTCACAGCAGATTCAAACAGATGCAGACAATTCTCACAGTTTTTAACTTCCCCCCTGGACTTTTCAGCAATCTTGACCAAGAAACATGGGCAAAAATAGTATAACAATAATAAAATAAGTGGAATATTGGTGATCTTGCTGAGCCCACAGTTGTTTGCTTGGAATTTTGCTTGACTGAAGGTTGTCTTTAAAAAGTCATAGAACTAATGAATTCATTTATCTGGTAGATAGATTTTCACCATTACTAGATGAAAACATGAGTGAGGAATTTGATTCTCAGAGCATTAAGTCAGAGTATTCAAGGCTCAAAATACAAATATGAGAATCGCTCATATGCTTCATGAGAAACTGTAGAATTACTCTGTTATTATGAGAAAGCAAAGAGAAGAAGGGGTGGCTAACAACACGAATAACAGGGAGTGGATTTTTCCTCAAGGGACAGTTATATTCCAGACCTGGCAGTCATAAAAGCATGTAACAAATAAAGCAAAAAAGACCTCCAGAACACACTAGTACCATTCACTTTGCATCAGTGCCATTGTATACAAGTGGAGTTACTGAATCCCTTCACTCTAAGTGCCCTGTAACATCTCAAGTCTGTTCTGTTTCCCACTCGATAAAACAGTTTAGATCAAAGACACAAAGAGCACTGAAAACATTAAAATCAATTAACACAAACTTCAAAGCCACCTGATTTTTTTGTAAGTTGTTTGGTCAATGACAGATTTGATGCACTTTGTTCTAAAGTGTGCCAGAACGGACGAACACGGACATCTTAGATCAGATCTTAGGGAAAAACTCATCACCAAAATGGCTTCACAGGGATCAGAACAGGCTGCCCAGGGAAGTGGTGGAGTCAGCATCCCTGAAGATATTTAAAGACATGAAGATGTCATGCTTAGTGATATGGTTCAGTGGTGAACACAACAGTGCTGGGTTAACAGTTGGACTCGATGATCTTTAAGGCTGGAAAAGACCTCTATGATTGCAAACCACAATTACTAGAAGTAAAAAAATCCCAGGATACCGTGTTAAACGATTAAAGAAACATGATTTCCCTGTTGTGGAGAGAATATCACTGAAAGAGAAGAAAGCAGAAAAGAGTGGAAAAGAAACAGCGAAATTCAGAAAATTTGTCTCACTGAAAGGTTGTTTACTTCTCTTTGCCATAATGGCATCAAATTCTGTTTCAGATGTATTTAATACATGAGGCTGTTAGTGTTAGTCATCAAGAGTGAAAGGAGTAACATTAGTGCTTATTAATCTTGGTGTTCTTGATAAGTTTCAAGCTTCGGTTGTGCTGATTAAACTTCTTCACAGAGGATAGTAGAAGACCGCTGAAAACTTCATCCCAGGGATACTTTCAGTCCAACAAGTTTTGCACTTTTTTTTAAAACCAACAGAAGAAAGCAGAGAGTAACTTTATCTGCCATTTTAAGTAGTAAAATGTCTCCCAGCAGAGCAAAGCTTTCATCATCTGGCAGTCATGTCCTTAATGAACACACAGTCAATATTGCCACAATTCTCCGGTGAACACCTTTATGGTTTGTTAGATCTGGTAGCTATTAGTCCTGCTGTCCTCTAGCTATATTTCTCTCTGATCTCCCAAGTTAAGCATGTGTAGGTTGGGTGCGAGTTTTAAAGAAAGTGTTCCTAATTGCCTCCAGTTGCTTCTGGGCTTGGCCTTAGTGATTCAGACTCTTTTTAAAGAGTTGTCTTCAGTAGAAGATAAATTCACCATTTTCACCTCGGGATAACAAAGATGTAAGATAAATCAAGGA
>NW_008667496.1:46544-75622 GCF_000695815.1 Acanthisitta chloris | reverse complement strand
GAAAGAGCCACTTAAAAAAAAGGCTTCAATCTTACCTTAAGATAAATTAGATGAGGTCAGCTTTATACCTTGCTCCCCCACGGGGAGTGGTTTTTGTTTCCTGATTTTTCTAGATGTAAAACTAAAGCCTCTTATCTTCTTTGTACACTTATTTTGCCTCAGGAAAGATAACATATGCTAGTCATCTTCAAATTAAGGAAGAAGTTATGGGGTAAAAAAAAGGCTTCAATCTTACCTTAAGATAAATTAGATGAGGTCAGCTTTATACCTTGCTCCCCCACGGGGAGTGGTTTTTGTTTCCTGATTTTTCTAGATGTAAAACTAAAGCCTCTTATCTTCTTTGTACACTTATTTTGCCTCAGGAAAGATAACATATGCTAGTCATCTTCAAATTAAGGAAGAAGTTATGGGGCAGAATTTTCCTCTTTTCTTTTTTTTTACAGGAATCAGGACTATAAGCTAATAGGGAAGCAATATCTTACTGAAATGCAAAGAATATTTTGATGTTGAAGACATCCTTAATATTCAAGGCATCCTTTGAATAAAGACACCTTAAATCTGACAAGATGATACCTCAGCAATTCTCCCAAATATCCACAATGTTAAGCCCAGGACATAGAATGGATCTCCTAAAAAAAAAACAAAAAAAAAAAACCAAAACACTTTCTTCATGTACAAGTAACAAACCCACACTTCCAGCAGCGACTCCCTCTACCACAAACTAACTCTTAGGGCCAATTCGGGTACCCTTCTCTGCTGCAATCATTTCCACTGTGCCTTCTTCTTTACCTTCCCTCTACAAGTCTTAAGAAGGATGGGGCACAGCCACTCACATGTAGTTTGCCAGTGGGTAGAGCTACAGAAGGGGAAGGACACTGGAACAGAGCCCAAATTTCCTCTCCTGATCACCACTCCACTAAAGTTGCGTTCCTGCCCTGCTCTCCTATTGTGATCTGCTGATCACCTTCCTTTTAACCTGCCTGTATCATAGGATGGTTTAGGTTGAAAGGAATCCTGAAGATCATCTAGCTCTAACCTCCCTGTCACAGGCAGGTACATCTTTCACTACATTCAGGTCCAAGTCTTATATAAATTGCCATTAAATAAGTACACTCACATAAAATTTGCCTTACAACTTAAAGCATAAATTTGGATTAAACTGAGGGGTAAGATCACATACTTGCAGGTTTAAAAGACAAACAAAAAAACAAACAAAAAACCAGCACAAAATATACCCTTCTTTCACCTTCTCTTTTAAAAGCTTATTTCATTCCACAATATCACAGTGAATCCAAATTTGGTGGGAAAAAACCTAACACCTACATTAAATTTCTTTCCATTTAGCCCTGCTATGCCTTGCATATCATAATTCGTAATACCTATAACAAAAAAATGCAAACAGTTGAAGTTGTTTATAATTAAAAACAACACTGCTGACAGGAACAGTCACTTCCTAATTAAGATGTGTTTTAAAAAGTGATTAAGCTACAAACTCTCTTTTCACATGTTAAATGGACATCCTAACTCTAATCACTTGCAATTAAATCAATTAGAAAGTATTTTTGGAAACCACCATCATGGATACAATCAATCTAATCACTCAGTTTCTCTGAGAAGTTGCAGTGATACACAGGCAGAGAAGAGTAAGAACCACACAAGAATTAAACAATGCATTTGTACAACCCTTCATGACACTAGTTTTGAAACTGTGTAGGGTTTAGTGAGCCTGTGAAACACAGCAAGAATTAAATTATAAGGAATATACTGCTGGAAATCCCCAAAATTTATTTTTCTTGTCTCCTCCAATCAGCGAGAAAACCAGAGGAGGGCAAACCATGGGGAGAGACATTGCATTCCTTCTGGCAGGAGGCAACTTGTATGAGGAAAGAAGAATCTCACTTCATTTTTTAACAACTTTGAGGTTTTCATATTTTAACAGAGTACATGAATTGTCCATAGTGTCAGAAAAGGAAAGAAAGGAAAGGTGCTCAATCGAAGCGAGGACATGTGATACTTAACTAATTGTACCTTGCTGTCTGTACAAATAAACTTGTATTTTCTGACCAAAATATATTTTCAAGGAATAGAAATACAGATTGAAGTGATGCTGGTACTAACATCAAAGTTGTTTTCATAGTTTCTCAGGACTCACAGACAAACTTCATGCATGCCAATAATACCTAGAGCATGTAGCTAAAAGGTATCACTCCTCATAAAACCTCCAAGTTATTTTTTCTCCAGTACAACATAGCCCAGGTTTACAAACCAAAACACAGCGCATTACTCCATGACTTGTGTTTGAGGATGTCTGTAACTGAAAGAATTCAACTGCTTACTCTCCAAAAGGACTACTACCATATCATCTCCAGAGTTAAACACCATCCCTAGGCTACAAAATAAAGACATTGAGAAAGACAGAAACAATTTACAGGTATTTCACATGAAAGCCGGTTGCATTTTGCTGGTGTTCTAAGGGTTCCAGTAATGAAACAAATGACAACAACATCCTTGGAAAAAATTCCTCCATGCATACTCTTGAAAAAATAATATATTGTTTGCTGCAACTGTCTGACCTCTCCTGTGCCAGTGATGATTCCATCTGGCTGAAGATCAGACTTCTGTATGTAAGAGAAAAGTCACGTTCAGGGTGCACTGTGATAATGCTATGCAGCACACAACAGGATGCAGGGAGGCATAAGTAGAGGCGACAACAGAGGTAATAGTTTTCTTCCTTCAGCAAATTTCATGTTTAAGTGCTTCTGGAAGAAAATAAGTATCAGAAGCATCAAAGGCTTACCTAACTATACCAAAAGTTTTATGCAGTGTTTAAGAAAAATAGTTTGCTGGATACCCAGCCAGGGAAATGTATATTAGGGAGTAAAACATTCCGTATTCTTAGCAAGCTAAAAGACAAGACTGTATACAATGAAGAGAACATTGCTTTCAGGCACTGGGCAGTTCCTTCAGTGCAGCAGTGTGGATTTACAATACACTTCCACAAACAATGGCTCATTTCAGTTCAGGCTTTCTTCCCCAAGTTTGACCTAGAATGCCACCGAGCATGACACACAGCAAATGTGAGACAGCAGAAAGGAGAGAGACCCACTGATGCACAGGTTCAGGTCAGTTACAGCCTGGTTTATGTATAAATCTGGAAAACCAAGCAGAATTTGTTTCTTGACAAAATGTTTATTTTATGAAGGGATTGGATTTTGGCTGTATAAAACATAACTGTAAACTGCAAGTAAATTAACTACAGGGTTTTCCAAGCTAGTTAACATTTCAATGCATGTGAAAATATTGAATATTGATTGTATATAAAACAAGGATATATTCAAATTTAAACACAGAAATTGGGAATGGTAATAAGCTTTAACAGTTTTACCCTAGCAGGGCTAACTAAAGACACTGCATGTGCATTACAGATCCCCAAACAGAATTAATTCTATTAAGAATGGGAAGCATTGAAATGCTTTAGAGTATTAGAGAAGGCACAAATACCTCAGTATCCACGAGCTGTAATTTGGCTCCAAAAGCTGAATTTGATTGCATCCCGTCCAGTATATTTGCTGAATACAAAATTATTTGCAAAGGTAGTTTTAGCAAATTCTCTAATAAAATTTATATATATATAATTTGCTTTCCACCTGCTTCAGGCACACAGAAAAGGGGAATAAAAGAATTGGTTGTAAGCTGTATGCTGCAGAAACTCTTACTCTGTGTAGGATTCTAAATTGTATACGCAGTGACTGTGTAAATTAATTACAGTTACAGGTATCTTACTTTTTAGTCCAACAAATGAGTAGGTTAACTATCTGCACGAGCAAATTTACTTGCCATCTTAATTATAAAACTGAAAAATGCCTTAACAACATTTTAAGGTAGTTCTAAATAGATGGTTTATGGAACTAGTGATCCAAGTGTATGAAGATCTTATTTAAATAAGTTACGTATCTACTAATAGAATAAGAGTTCAGCATAATATTGGAGTGAATTCCTGGGTTCGGGGGTTTTTTATGACAAGGCTTTTGAAATAGAAAAGGGCATAATGGGAGGGGACACAAGAGTATATTTGGCACCTGGATAAAAAAATGTGTCATTTAGCCCAGTTAAGTACAGAGTAATTTAGTTATAATCTGGAGATGACAGTTAATTGTGGGAATTCAGCACAGCCTATATAGTTTTATGAAATGACTAGATACTTACACAGTTCAACATCTCTTCATAGTCCAACCAAAAGGTCAGTGACTACCAAAAACATTGGTCCATAGGTGATGTGCTGATTACTATTCACTTTCTTACACATTATGTACCTTTACTGTTGTGGAGATACTTAAAAGTGCATTATATGGCTGCGTTTGATGTTGCAAGTAATGCTATATAATTGTATTTAATGTAGTCATAAGCCACAGGTTATTCAATTTGTATTTTCTAACTCATTAAAGAGGTTTAAGCAAATGCTGTTATTTTCCATTTTTATTGGGTTCCTATGGAACTTTAGGGAAAAAGTACTCAATGGTGTGACTATCTTTCATAGACCCAATGCACAGATTTATTTCTTCCTAAGGTCCAACCTTCTTAGCCAAAACATCCTCACCCTCACAGCTTTCATTGCTTTTCTACCAAAGCAGAAGCAGAACTGCATGTTTCTCCACTCTTTGGCCACTCAAATTCAGACAGGTGCCCTAACCTAAGTTTGCTCAAACCCCTGTGAAATGGGTTTGAAAAAGCATCATTAGTCTAAGGTTAGTAAGTTCATTAGTGCAATGACAATAGTGTAAGAAGAAGAAACGCAAAACATCAGAATTATATGGAGAGTTGTTTGCTAAGAATTCATTAATTCCTTTCATTTTAACTATCTGATGCTTATTAAGCTACACAAATATACTGATTCCTAGATTATCTATTATTAGTAGTATTAGGACTGAGGGTGCTTTAGGCTTCATATTCTTAAGAATGTCTTGCAGCTTTTGATTATGCCATATTTCCTTCTTATTCAGTGCTTGCATTCAAAATAAATAGCTGGGGTTCTTGCTTAAGCATCTCAAAAGCCACTAAACAGTAGGTATTCATAAGATGCTAGTACCATTTCCAGCTTGTCTCAGCCACGATCATAACCCAGTTATCTGTAGTCATCACTCACAGCTGAAGCCAACTTGGCGGTTCTTCAGAGTTTCTATTTAAAAAGGACTCTAAAATAAATGAAATGGGTTGCTAGGGGAAAAAAACAAACCACTGCAATTTTAACAAGAGATAAAAACAACTTACTTTACTTTTCACTGTTGAAGTGCAGCTGTAACTTTATTTTAGCAGCAGTTATAGTTATTTGGAACAGGTAAGGAAAGAGGTAGACTTATCATATTGTTTCTCCTTCTATTGTACAAACCTGAAATTCATTGATCCTCCTGAAAACCAAAATAGAAATTACTTTGTAGAAGGAAGAATCACAAGAAGAGGAGAAACTCAGGGTTCCTTTCAAGAGAATATTTCTTCAGGAGTTTTCAAGATTTTTCAAGTTCTTTTCAGCCTTGATTTATTGAGGAAGACAGAATTTGCCTTTATTATGGCAATAACTTTTAATATTGGCAAGAGTCACCTTTTGATTATCACAATAACAAGACCTGCCTGATGAATCAGAGCAGGCATTTGCTATCCAAACTCATTTCATAGCAATTTTCAAGAGCTCAACTGGGGCAAAAACTAATATGTGACTTTCAGACACTGTATTAGCATCAGAACTGTTTGACCAAGAAGAGGAAGAGTTTTGCTTAAGCATTACAGGCTTCCTGGAACCTAGTCTGATTTCACTTGTGCTCAATGTCATGCTGACCTTGAGAAAGCACATAGTTCATGGAAGCACAGTACTTGTACCTTTATTGTGTGACAATATGCTTCATTTACTTTCTTGTTTGGACTCTGCACTGTTACACCCAGAGATTGCTAAGTGACACCAGCAACAATCAGGAACTAAAGCCCTTCTAGCAGACTTTTTTTTTTTAAGACCTCACAAGTCATGTTTTACAGTGCAGCACTAGGACAAATTCTTTTCAATGATTCATCATTTATTTCCACACCACAACTATTTTTTTAACATAAAGGATTTAAAACTGACAGTGACCTCCATAGGTGGCCATTTCAGCTCCAGAATATGCAGGTAGATGAGCTGTGCATCTAACCATCAGATGTTTACATCTGCTTGGACAGGGACCCATTCAAGAGCAGTGACCCCTCCAGAGCTGCAGTCAAACACAGCAGCCAAGATTTCAAAGAAGATATGTAGTAACCAGTAAAGAAACACATAGACATTATTTATACACAGAGTGCCAGATATTTTAAGAGGATGTAGTGGAACAACCTTCCTCCATGCTTTTTAGGGTCAAAGCTACAGGTGTTATTTTACTTTATTTTTAAAGACTTTCTCCATTGCTTAGCCAGAGAAAGCTGTTTGACAGTGTTCTGGAGCTGCCTCAAACACATCAGGGAGTTCATCTAGTACAACACAGCATTATGTTGCTTGTGGTGTTGCAGTGCTGTTTGCATTTTACTACATATCATAGAAAGGTAATCAATGAAAAGAGGCAAGTCCAGGCAACAAACCTAAAGCAAACCAACTAGTGAATTTAGTCTAGTGTAGAATAAGGTAAACTGCTCTGAATTGAGGTTTTATTACATCCATTACAATGGTACTTGTTGCACACATATTCAAAACATCTGGACATGGTATGACTCCTTCCATTTATTAAACAATTAGCCTTTTTTTTTTCTCGCTAAAAACAGCTAAAAAACCTTCCACAAGCCTTGCAAAAGAATTTTATGGGGAGGGGAGTGGCAACAGAGACATTTCAGTGGAAAATGATTTACATTTGCAACCTGAAGGTTCTGCTCTATGACATACCTAAGACTTTTGCTTAGAAGTTGTAGTTGCGGTGATTTTATTTGAATGATAGTTTTAATTTTTCAACATCTCATTCTGGTGTTCTTCTCCTTCCCTACCTTTCTGCTGCCTGATCTTCCTTACCAATCCTCTCATTTTGTTCTTGGTTAATCACTACCCTGTTATGCAACTCTGCTTCCAAAACTTGTTTTCTTTCACCCATTTGTCCACTGAGCCCTAGTCAAAAACTCTAGAGACTGCAGAGAACTGCAGATGGAAGGGAAAAAAACTCAAACAACAGAATATCCTGGTTTCAGCTGGGGTAGAGTTTATTTTCCTCCTAGTAGCTGGTACAGTGCTGTGTTTTGGATTCAGTAAGAGAATAATGTTGGTAACATGCTGATGTTTCAGTGTTGCCCAGTAGTGCTTAGTTTAAATCAGGGACTTTTCAGCATCCTGTGCTCTCTCAGTGAGGAGGTGTACAAGAAGCTGGGAGGGAGCATGGCGAGGAAAGCTAACCTAAAGAGATATTCCACAATATAGAATATCATGCTCAGTATAAAAACTTGGGGAAGTTGGCTGGGAGGGTCCAATCACTGCTTGGAGATAGGCTGGGCATCACTCAGCAGGTGGTGACAGACTGTTGGACATCCTTGTTTCTCTCTGGTTTGTTCCTCCTACTCTCTCATTTTCATTGCTGTTACCAGTGCTAATAAATAATTAGTATTAGTATTATTAATATTATATTTTATATAACAATATTTAATATTGTTTCAATTATTGAACTCTTTACATCTCAACTCATGAGGTTTACTTCCTCCTAATGATCCCAATTCTCCTCCCCATTAGGTGGAGACTGTGAGCAAGTGGCTCTGTGGTGCTTAGTTACAGGCTGGAGTTAAACCAGGACATGTAACAATACAAAAAGCCCCACACACCTCAAGAAGAGAAAAAAACACCCTGAAACCAGACACAAACACACACTCCCCTTCATTTCAGGGCTGTACTACAGAGTAGCAGTGAAGGTTTCAGCACCTACCTCTCTCTAAGGCATCTGAGCACATATGACTCACCTAGTTTAAAAACAAACAAACACAAAATCAACCAAACAAACACAACAAAACCAACCAAACAAAACCCCACAAAAACCCAGTAACAACAATTAGTATGAAAGCTCCCAGAGGAGCAAAACCCCCAGCCAATCCCTCACAGGCTCCCTCCAAACTGTGGCTGCAGTTTTCAACCAGATGAAAGCATGTGTATTCCAGTTTTCTTTTTAGGAAGATTTTCTACCTGTTATTTAGCAAAAAGGGCTAAAAAAGGTAAAAATTCCTATCTGGCATAATAGCTTGCACTGAAAAAGTTGCAGTTTGGTTGCAAAATTGCAATTGAAATGTTCTTGTGTTGAAAAAGCATCAGGCAGTTTTAGCACTGAACATTCCTATCTCAGTTATTTATTTCAAGGGCTGATGGCCATAGCTGATATTTAATGGGGGCATAACTGAATCATAAGAAATCTTATAAGGAAATCCTTAAGTACATTGATTTATCAGCCCTACTTTAAAAAATAATAGTGAGGAAAGGATAGGGGTACAAAAGTGAACCTGGAGGAGTAGCTAGAGTACCTTATGCTCACGCCTCCTGCTTTTATACATCTTTTGATGGAGGTTTCTCTGAAGTAAGGGAAGATGATTTTGCTACTGCAGCAGCTTGGCAGGGTTTGAGAGTTTCCCCCCTTACAGCAAACAAGATTCACATCTCCCTGAAGATCTCTGAAAGGGAAAATCGAGTGGCACCACATTTCGGCAGCTACATAATCACCAGTGCACTTGGGAGACTTCCTCAGGTGAGAAAAGTAAAAATCAAACAGGCTGAAAGACTGGAGCTCAGCTATGTCATCCATAAGATTGCTTCCATAAATTAGATATATTTAGCCATTTTGATCCATATGTCCATGCTCTGTAGGAACAAATTTATGGAAGTTCACTGGTTCTAAGTGCTGTAAATTAATTAAAAAGCTTATATCTAGCATACTTTGTTGGCTGCATTAATTACATAAGAAAGATTATGTGACTTGAAAGCTGAAAGTGTAGAAAATACATTTTCTGAGTTAGTCATCTAACAGCAGCGATGGATTATTTTGGTCATAGAGTTAATTTTAAATTAGAAATTAAGGTTTTGGTAGAGTAAAATAAAACACAATTCACTGAAAAGCTTATTTTGTACTGTTGTTGGCAGTTCGAGTTAAAATTCAGCTACTCACTTGAGCATTCTCACTCAAAAATCATATCTGTACTGAATAAACTCATATGACCTGAATATGTTGCATCTGCCAGTAGGCAATAAGTGCTAAAAGGCAATAGACTGGAATTACTGAAGGAGCTGTAGAAAACAGTTATAAATGAGAAAATATCTTGAATGACATTTGAGACAAGTCTAACATGTAAAGTATGCAGGAAATACCTATCAACGAAGAGCAGGAGGAAATGAAAATGAATGTTATGTCCATTTATATTCAAGATACAGCCCTTGAGACTAGCTTGGAACCTCTTGAAAAAAAAATGACTTCTCTTTTCTTCCCTTCTCAAGAAAAAATGCATAACTTTTCTCAGTCACTTAAAGCCATAGATCAAGATGAAATTGCAGATGTTGCTTTACATGATTGGGGTATTTTTATCAAGGAAGGAAAAGGCTTCTTTAATTAACCTCAAGTGTATATGTATACATTAATGTATATATACATTATGAGTTTTACCACCATTTCAGGATGACAGTTTTTGCTTTCTGACTCCTCACTAGTTTAAAGAGACTCTTCACATGTCACCTTGCCAAAAACAACCCATTGGGGTGAAGTGAACATGAGATTTTTAAACTTCATCAGGATTCACAAAACTATTAAAGAACATTTCCCTCCTTTCACCAGAATGGGAATATTAATTAGGCCACCATCATCTGGAGCACAAACAGTGTACTGCATCACTTGGCACATGAACAGAGGTTTGGTGGGGTTTTTTGCATCAAAATTCTTATTACTGGGATCAGTTACAATGCACCTTAGAAATAGCTATTTCCACATTAGTGAGATAAATGCTTGACTAGGAGAAGACCAAAGAGAGAAAGATGTTTTAGTCTGTAGGGAAGTTGCAGAGTTTTCTGGAAGATGCCTTTTTCTGTTTCTCTTTTTTTTTAAACTATTATTAAAACCAGGTACTTTGTAATTCAACAGGAAGCTGCAGAGAGTGAAAGATAAGGAAGGAAAAAAGAAATGAGGGTGGACATAAGAAAATTCCATCCAAGTTCCTGAGAGGAAGGAGGTAACCTGCGGACTAGAGGCAAGATAAACTTTTTGGCACAAACATGCAAAAGGCTGAGAGATGCTAATGCAAGTAAAGCTATTCTTCATGGGTCTGGGTAATCAGCAGAGAGCATAAACCAAGGAGTCAGCACCGAGGGCTGACATCCCAGGCGAGAGAACCAAGCACAGCTATGCAAATGCTCATCCCTGATTTCATCTCTGCTTATGGAAAGAGACAACAGAGTTTAACAATTAGAAAGTAATGTCTTGCTTAGCTTAACAATGTGCAAGCACCAACAGAGGAGCTGATGCTTAAACAGGATGTCTCTTCTGATGATAGAAGTATGGTTAACTTATACTAAGCCAGCAGCTTCCCTGGAAAAGTGGCAACTGGCTGCAAGAAGACTTGGCTGTGAGCTGGACCATAACAGTTTGGACTGCAGATTAGCAGCAGATGCTACAAAAGGCCTGTGACTTGTTCTGGGGGGAGGAGGAGGAGTATGGAACAGGGAAAGAATATTTCACTGAAACTTGCACTGTTTCACTTTGGGATGGGATGACACAAGTCACCTCCAAAGAAGAGCAACATATGATTTAAATCCCAGTATGACACAAGAGATATCAGGCAGTACTGTTATTAGAGTTTCCACTAGGAAATGTATTTACTCCTAGATGTTTGAAAAATAGATGATATTTAACTTGCCTTCTTTGAAGTGGATTTTGATCTTCACGTGGTCCAGCCAGCAATTCCCTCATATCCCTATCCATTCTTGGTGTAAACAGATTGGTATTTAGGTTTGACTCCTCCTGCATCACCTTCTTTTCAAATCACTTTTGGCATACAGGATATGTGCTTATATCTTTGATTTAAAAGCAGTATGTATGCTCTAGAGGTATTACACATTTAACATCATTTTCATCAGCAGTATAATGTCCTTTCCTGTTCCTTACTCAAGCAATATTAATGTTCAGCAGTGCTACAGCAGCACAAATTGCAAACTGGGACACATCTTGGAAAATTTCACATCAACAAAAAAAAATCCCATACAAAGCATACAGACTGTCATGGTATCTAGCTGTATAGACACATCCTGGGAAACTCCATTTCTTATGGAGGTTTATATATAAACAAAGCTTTCCAAACACTTGTGACAGGTGGTCAGGCAAGAAATAAACTACCCAGCCTCCTTGTAGGGTAAATAATCCTGTCCTGGCTCACTAATATAAATCTCCATAAGTAAGGTGATTTTACATACTAAGTCATGTTTACAGAAGAGCATCCATTTGTGGGAAGGTGTGTGTGTATATGTGTATCTATATAAATATATCTCAACAGTTTTGCTAAAACCACACATGAAAATAAGCCTCAGATGGCAGGGATGAATACAAAGATAGAAATGGAATTCAGTATTTGTTTAAAACAATACTATCTTCAGGTGTCATCAACCTGTAAGCACACACCATGTGCAATGCACGCTACAGGCAGTTTGACTATCTTCAGGTTTCTCCCAGTAAGCAGAGCCTGCCAACACCTGCATCACAAAGCTGCATGATTCCATGTTTCTCTTCCACTGCTCCCCTTACAACAGGGGACTCCCTTGGGGAAAAGTGGATAAGGTACCACTCACAGCTCTAGTATATAGATTGTAACATGGTTGGCTTTCGAAGCTCTCTATTTTTGTGTCTTCAAAGTGCCAAAAATTGAAGCCCTGTTTAGACAGCAAATTAAGTCAGAATTTATTTTTAGACAAATACATTGTCTAAATGTATCTCATTGCTACTACTGACACCTAAATGAAAGGGTAGAAGTAACCTGTACTATTTGGCATAGAACTAAGCTCCATTATGCTCAGAGATGCTGTAATTTCAGTTGAAGCAATAGCCCGGAATTTCTCTTTTTGTTTTGGCTTCAATAGTTATTGACCACATAGTTTTAATCCCAGGGTCATATTTTTATTTCAGAACAGGGGTTATACACAGTGAGGTAATATTTATTTAGGGACACTTTTTGCATGTTTGCTTTCAGTGAAATACATTTTACTAGAAATGCACAACTGTGCTTCTGGGTTTTTTTAGGCTTACTGGATTTAGTCTTAAGTGAACAAAACACAACATCTACTGCTTTCCCCAGGGATAAGAGGATGCCATAGAAAACTGAGTTTAAACACATGAGCAGATTTTGGTTTTGTCTGGTTTTGTAATTGGAACTTGCCTGCCCATATCCATGATGTCCATTCAGAGTTGCCCTCTTTCAAAGCTTGAATTAAGGCTGCGGCCTCAAAGAATGATTTCTAAGAGGAAAAATCTATTGCTGTTCAAAAATCTGACGTTTACTTCCAATTTCTAAATCTTAACCCTTAATGAGTGATAATGAGTGTTGGAGAAGGCACAAGGAGAATTTTTGATGTAAGATCAGAGGCAACTCAGAAACTCAAGGACACTTGATAAGTCAGAATTTACCTAATAAATGAGCTGCATTTTTTATGTATTTTGATTATGCTATGCTTTGCTTTACTTTGGACTTTCATGACAGTTGAAAGCAAAGTTATCACAGAAACATTTAAAATGAAATTGGTTTGAAAAACAACTATGTATGATATTAAATTGTAAATCATTCTAAAGTTTCACAAGAACAAAAGGTCAGATGCATAGCTTATGTAAATCAGTGTTGCCTTTTTGATGTTAATGGCATTGTATTAGTCTCAAGACAGGATTTGGTCTGCAGTGCCTTAAACTTCAAGTTTAAAAACACTTCCTTGCAAGATTTGACTTTCTAATCCAGATCTGTCACATAAATTCAGCAGGGAAGACACAAATACTAAAGCAAGAGCAAAGAAAGCAGACCTGTGTCAAACCTAAGTTCAAAAAGAAAACTTCTCCTTTAAACCTGTCTCTTCATCCTCTCTCATTTATTTTTTCTTCCTTTACATCCTTTCCAGCAGTCCCACTCCTACATACATTCTCAAAAGTGAATGCAATACTCAACTGTCAGCTTTGTATTATTTCTCCATCACAGTTAGCAGGATAACTTAACCTTTTTCTTTAGTTTTGTTTTAGTTTTAAAAAAGTTACACCTGGAGTCCAGTCACGTTGTGAATCATGCAAAAGCCACCTGGAAACTTGACATTAGATGATATATAGACATTAGACACTCTATTAGATTTAAAGTGCCACAGACACACAGATCACTTGCTCTGAAAGAATTTCTATGATCAAGAGAGTTGCTGAATAAAGAGCAGCTTTAGACAGGTTATGATTTCTTTGATATCTGATCTAGTACAGGATATATTAATTGGTGGACAACGTTGCTCAAAGACTTGCTGAAAAGCTTCATATTTAGAAGCTGTATATACACTTTGACCTAGCACAGTTAAACAGGCTTGTCTGTTTCAATAACTCTATAAAGCATCCAAACATCTCAACAGGAGCCACATTCCAGTGGTATTGTCTCAGAGACTTTCTATGACAGCAGCTAAATGAAGACTCAAAATTGTATGTCATTAAATTATAGCAAAAGGAGCCACAGGGAATAGAAGCTCTTAATGGAGAAAAGAAAACCAAATCTCAAAGCTATTACCTGCTTTTTGCTTATCAAAGATTTTGAACAAATGCGTTCAATGATCTTTTAAAGCAGTGCTTTGCTATACATTGCATAAAAAAAGACTTGACAAAGCCTAGCTGATATACATCACCCTTACTCCTAATACAGAGTTCTGCAAGAGAGAAGAGAGCATTTCTAATGACTTTGTGACATCTGAGTCTCATTTTCTCCAGACTCAGCAGACCCATAGGTAAGACAGGAAAAGCAGAAAGAAGGAAAAAGTAAACAGCACATGATTTGAATAGCCAGAATTAAGCTAAGGTGTGCTGCCCAAACCTGAACACACTGTTCTGTAAAAGAGCTTGCCAGGTCTCAGCAGACAAGAAGGATTACTTGAGAGATAGATGGCATTCTGTTCACTGCTTCCAGTCGGAGGGTTATGTTTTATAAAGACATTTGTCAAGGAGACTCTTATGCTCAGTCTGGCCCACTGTTCTCTCCTGCAGATCTTCTACCTCACTAGTTATTCAGACTTGCATTTGTGCAGTAGAAACTCAGCTGGAACTACCTTATACTTAAATTGTTGTCAGTTCACATAATATTCCTTTCAGCACACTTCTGCACTTCAGCTATTCTGTCTGTACCTGCCATTCCTCCTACAACAGCAGTACCTAGTAATTTAGTAGAATAGAAAAATTACTAAACTTACAAGTTATTAATGAAAAATATTGAACAGAACTGAATTTAGGAAAGGCCCATGAAAATCACATGCTATGTATCTTTGACTTTGACATATAAATACTCTCAGACTGCTTTTCCAAATTACTACTCAACATAACTATACATAGTTCCCCTAATAGACTTATCAGAGTATCAGTAAAGTATTCTAAACTTTACAACTTCTCTTTGATCTGCAGGACTCATTGCCCAAACATAGAAGGAAATTAGATTGACTTGGCATAGTTTAATCTCAGCGACTTCGTATTACCTTCTTAGTGCTTAAGTTACTCTAATATTTCACCAGAAATTGAAGGTGGCTTGACTGCAACTCCAAGACCTTGTCTCAAACACACAAAGTACTAATTTTAAAGAAAAGAAAAACCAGAAAACACACTAACATGAAGTACTCTTCAATTCTTTTTTCCTTTCTATTCCGTCTGCTTTTTTTTTTAATCTTCAATTCTTTTTTCCTTTCTATTCCATCTGCTTTTTTTTTTTTAATTTTTCTAGCTAATCATAGAGTGGTATATCATCACCATGGAAGGATCCTCACTGTATCTACAATCCCATATCTTGCAATTATCCACTATTGTTTCAGGTTTGTTGATCAGGTCCTACAACGACTCTAAATGTAGAGGTCCTGAAATTGAACCATCCCACACTCCCACAGGGTCACATGAGTGGATCACATTGTTTATCAAGGTTATAAGAGCATTGTAAATAACATACTGTCTGAAAAAATTTTTACTTCCTCCCTTAAGGCAAGGAGCATTGCTACTCTCTTAGTAAAAAGAGGATTAGGCCTAGGAAAACCCTTGGCATCATGATAATTTCTAATGTAAAATACACTGGATGTAAAATGTCAGTCTTCAAGATGAAAACTCACAGTTCTGACACAAGGTGGCATATATTAGTTCCTCCCTTCCCACACATATAATCAGAGTTTCATCAAACTTGATTAATTGTTTAAAAATACTTTCAATTTAGTGAACTATATATTTGTGCAATATGCACAACATACAGAATTCCAGCTAAAATAGAACACCACATGACATTTCTCCTCCTTTAGAATTTTGCAAAAATAACGCTTTAAGATCTTAAAAATAACAGAACATACAAACTGGTTCCCAGTGAATAATTTAATGCAAAGGGTAAATTAAAGTTTGAATAGCAGAAATAGGCTGGAAAAGGGAGGAGGGAGGAGAAGAGACAAGCATTTTATTTTCTTCATGCCTGGATAAGCAATTTGGCCATGAAACTGATGTCATTCATCATCCATATTACCAACACCACCAGAGCTCAGGGCAGCTGTTCTTCAGATCAATTGTTTGAGAATCTCTAAAAAAGAGGCAGCTTAGCCGAAGAAGTGACCCAAATAATTCTGATGTTAACAGGTACTCTGCTTCCAGAAAATATCAGAATCCTAAGAGTCTGATCTTTACCCCCTCACTAGTACCAATTCTAGTGCTGGGAGGAGCAAAATGTGCAGTATGCTTGATAATCCCCTTAAGACAACACTGATCTCAAGGATGTCACTGGTGACACATGGTCATAGTCTCTTCTGAAAAAACAAACAGCAGAGATTTTCCCAGTTCCTGTATCATTGTTATCATATTGCTGTTCACATACAAGTGACAGTGTCTGTGTATTAAAAGCTATAATTATCACCTATGCATGTAATAAACTTTAATAACTTTAGTAACTACTAAGCAGTCTGTGAACTTACATGGAAGCAAAGATCAGAAATGTTTAGGTGCAAATATAAAATCCATGTGTGTAAAATACCTGACAACTGTTAAAGACAAGAGAAGGGTACCTATAGAACTCCTATTAACAGGTTCCTCTATGAAGAGAAAGAAACCTCAATCATTGTGCTCTCACAGACTCAAACTGTTATTCAATTTCGACCCAGCTTTTTCTCACATGCTTCAAACCATCAAAGGTAATACAAATACATTTTGAAACTTACAGGAATTAAAGACTGAGAAAATTGTTAATTGGGATGACCACATTTATTAAATGGAGACAAATGAGCTCTTATTTGTCAGTAAATTCCTCAATGACTACGCAGACATTTTAGACACATAGACAGCTAAAATTTCAGTTATCTAAATCAAGATAGAAAAAAAGACCTGCTTCTTTCTTCGCTTGTTTTGTACCTCCCAGCTAATAACTAAATCTATTCACTTTTTTCATTATGTTCTTTGAAGATTAAAGTCATGTCTGACTTTGTACTGGATCTGCCTGGGCAGTGGACAGCCCATTAAACCAAAGAAGTACAAGCCATACATTTTAAGGTCCTGATTTCCAAAGCACACCAAAATTACTTATTATTATTACACAAAAGAATACTTCTGAGACACTTTGAAATCATACATTTGAATTTCCTCAAGAAATAGATGGGCTTCTGCTTTTGTAGCAAAATGGTTAAGCAGCAATTAAAATGTCATTATAGTCTGGAACTTAACAGAAGTGTGAGGTATGTCCATCATTAACATCATTACAGTGAAAATTCTGATTAAAATCTTTCAGATATAGTGTGCCCTTCTTCTAATCCAAGAACACTTAGAAACATGTCAAGGAACAAAAAGGAAGGCTTTAAACTCCAAAGGTATGTTTGATAAATATATTTCTGACGATGTTTTTATGGAAAATCAGGTGAAGTTTTAAGGTAGATTTTAGAAGGCCTGTCAAGTTGAAGGCACAGAAGCAATGCAAAGAGGTACAACAACATGTCATAGAATTTTAGTTGTGGACCTGACAAAACTGGTTTACACCAAAGAACAGATTTTGAATCACAAAAGCTGCTTGGCTAAGCAGCTGAGAGAGTGCACTAGCAGTAATAGTCTGAGCTTTCCTCCCTGCTGCCAAGCATCCCAGCTATCCCATCTCTTTTGTAATGGGGTACGGACACATTCAGTTGTGTTCCCCAGCAAACATTCAACAGAGTTCATTCCCTGCTGACCTTCACTCGAGCTACAGGTCTTTCCACATTTCCCTTAGCTTTCAAGGGAAAGCTCAGGATCACATTCACACCTTCGTGGTTGTCCTTGTCAACAGGATCAGAGGTTGCAACGCTGACAATATACAATTATCTTACATAAGGGGAGGCTGAGAAAAAGTAAATGGAGCATCAAGCATCCATAGCTGTGTTTTACCTGCTCTCAAGCAGATACCAAAAACACCCACACATATTTTTAGTGACACTAAAACACATCTCTTGAGTGTGTTACAAAATGTTTCTTTTTTGAGTGCAAAGAAAGTTATACTTCAAAGAGTCAATTGAAACAATAAGAATGCTTTTCATCACAAAAAAACAGAATCCAGAAATGATAATCAACGTAAGGCAAGATGAAGTCCCCAGTTACCCTGCTCCAAACCATAATGATTGCTCTCCATTAGTACAGGTACATTGCAATACTTCCTGGCTAAAACACTAAAAACATATTGGCTACAATATAAAACTTGATGCAGTTCCAGTTTGTATTCAATTTATAATAACTGAGTTGTTTGTGAAAAACATATTGGCTACAATATAAAACTCGATGCAGTTCCAGTTTGTATTCAATTTGTAATAACTGAGTTGTTTGTATGGCCAGAGAAATTGATCCTGAGTTAAATTCTGATTTGTCACTCTAAATAAAACTATTATTTCATTTCTGAAACAGCGATCCTGAGTTAAATTCTGATTTGTCACCCTAAATAAAACTAATATTTCATTTCTGAAACAGTGCTAACAGGACTAATCCATGTATTTTGGGGGGAGAATATTGCATGTGTATGGCAAGGCTACAACAGCAAACATTCCTGAAAACATGCAACATAAATTCAGTGAAAGTAGCACTTCTCAGGATTTAGAAGCAGTACATTCCAGACCATGTTAAAACCTAATTCCAGGTTACATCTACTTCGTGAAAGTAGCACTTCTCAGGATTTAGAGGCAGTACATTCCAGACCATGTTAAAAGCTAATTCCAGGTTACATCTACTTTGTGTCCATATGAAGCTGGCTGGAATCTGGTACTCAGAGGTCTCTATGTCAAGCTAGCTAAGCTGAGTGGAAGTGAGTTGACATCTTATTAATTTGACAATTACAAAAAGTTCTAAAGACATTTTTAGCTAAGCTGAGTGGAAGTGAGTTGACGTCTTATTAATTTGACAACTACAAAAAGTTCTAAAGACATTTAAAAAGTTTCCATATAATCTGCTCTTCTGTTTAGTGCTACTCCATACTTGAACCAAGTATTACCACCAAGCTCTAGTCTTATATTCTAGTCTCATATACTGTAGGGACAGATACCCATTAGAGAGTGCATTTGAAAATCAAGAGTATATATACACACATAGTATAACGGTTAAAAAGAATCCATCCACAGTACACACACTTTTAAGGGATACAACAAAAAAAGCACCACAAAAAACCTCAAAACCTGGTTGCATGCTGCAGAAGAAGTACTATCAAACCATTACTGAATTAAATACTAGTTCCACTGAAAGTACTAGACCTTGCTTTTGCTGTTACATTTGTATTCTAGTTCACAAAGTATCCTTCCAATTGCAGTTTGAGTCCTTCCTTATCTTCCAGTGTTATCTCTAACATTAGAACAGCATAACAACTGACTGTGATCTCACTACAAATTCTATGATTTTACTCCAGCTCCATTTCCCTGATTTTTCAGTCATCAAGTATAAACACTTTCTCACTACAAATTCTATGATTTTACTCCCGCTCCATTTCCCTGATTTTTCAGCCATCAAGTATAAACACTTCTTTAATCAAAGCATCACATTAGGTACTCAAAAGTTCTACTATTTTTCTGGGGCTTCCATCAAGATCGTCTCCAAAGCACCTTTATTTCAGTGCAGACAACTCTCCTTACACAACCTGCTTCCTGCATCCCAACACATCAAGCGTAACATTTGGCAGCATTTAAACAGATTTTCAAATAAGCTCATCTAAGAAATCTCATCTAATTAATTTAGATTATCATTGCACCAGATCACCTCAGCTCCCTTTGCAAATGCTCACAGCAATTATTTCACTGCATGAAAATACTAAATAGCATCAGGTCAGGACGAGGTCATCACTAAAATCTACTGAAAATACCTACAGTCATATAAGAAGACTTCCTCATTGTGACTTCTTACACTGGAAGTCACATTTGATCAAGTTCACCGAGCTGCAACAGCCAAACCCCACCCCATCCAGACTAAGGATCTCCTTTGCTGCTTTTAGGAGCCATGATGGCAAAGTATTCTTCATAACTCAAATGAAATAGTATTTCAAAGCTGGGTTAAAACAGGTGTCTACCAAACTCACCTGAAGTCTTGTGCACACATAGCAATGAACAAGTCTGTCACTAAGGCCACCAGCCCCTCACATCAGTCATTGATTTTGCTGTTCACCAGTAATGTCCTGCATTTATTTTATGTCTTCTGATTTGTACTACTTGTTATTGTCACATTCAAGGATTTGTTTAATTAAGGAAGATTTATTTTTTTGAATGAAATTACATCTGTTTTGGGTGAACCTGATAAAATATTCAGATGCATTCAATATACATATAGCATTCTTAGGTATTCATCAAGTATTCTTGCACGTGATTTATTTTCAATCAGAGCTTTTTGTTCAGGTTTGGATCCAGCTCTTTCAAATTAGGACATTTATGATAATTAATTCACTAGATACTGCTTGTGGATTGATTAAACGTATGTGTAGGTTTGTATGTGATAAAAGGACAGGAAAATTTTCATCACATAAATGTTGCTCATATTCATCATAAATATATTGGTTTCCATAAAACTATCACTGGAAAAAGTTTATTTTATTTCTTATTCCATCGCTGGTTTATGTATTGGAAGGGTCAACTGGTTTATTTATTGGAAGGGTTGAGGAAGGTCAATAAAATTTTTTAAAAATGAAAAAAGCTGCTTCTATGAACCTTGTACTAAGAAAGAATTGCTCTCTCCTTTCAACTCATTTGGAAAAGAATTTAGGAAGGACCTGAGGGAGGCAATGAGAGAGCTCTTTAGGGGTTCTCTGTTTTCTTTGTATGCAAGTCTAAAGACCTCCCGCTTCGAGTGGAACTGCCTCCCTTTCCTCAGCTCTGTTCAGAAAAGGAGAAAAGCAGTAATGAAACTCCAATAATTCAAAGAGGCATTTTTAAAACAGGGTCATGCAGCTGTATGATGTGCCTGTTAAACACAACATGATTACACCCCTATTCTTTTACAAATGAACACAAAAGGCAGATGAAAAAGGAAGAAATGGACATCAGAAAATACAACCAGGAGTAAAAATGTGTCTCTTCATGTAATTTGACCTGAACTCTTACACTTTTCTTTACTCTGGATTGGACCTTCATCAGCATTAGCAAATTCAAAGTAGCCAGACTGTGGAGAAAGGAATAAAATAAGCATAATTTCTGAGATAAAAGAATGCAATTATGTAGGTTATACCACAAGACATGAGTAGACTATTTGATCACAAAACACCTATTTTTAAAGCAGAATGAAGTATTTAAGCTTCAACAGCTACTTAAGTATTCTTAGGCAGTACTGGATCATACCTATTTCAAACATTAGGTTCCTTTTCACTGCCATCTTTAAACACTTTCCATAAGCAGCAACAGAGATAAGCAGCAGGACAATGATAAATTCCTATCACTTTGGCAAATAAGCGGAGAAGACATGAGTGGCTGGGGAATTCCTGAATCCATCTATTGCTCTTCTACTGTGACACTAAACTGGGGTCATACAAATCTCTCCTTACTTAATGTCCAGTTCTGTACTTTAAATATGTTATTTCTTATCAGACTGAGTCCTCATGCTCCAATTTGCTCTGAAGAAGCAGAAATTGCATTTGGAAAATAGGATTTCCTTTCCTTTCTTTCAGTTCTTGGCACTCACTATCTTCATTCAACATGTAACATAATTTTGACACAATGCAGGAGGTAATACTGTGAAATTGAATGCAATAAAAGCTACCCAGCAAACACATCTATGAGGGGCAAAGTCTATCGTTACAAAAATACTGTTCAATTTTCATTGGCTGTGGTTCAATTTCCAACTATTCACCCAACTTTAGCATGTCCTTTCAGATCACAGTTCCAGAGGTGGTTGTTTGCTTCTAAGCATCACACAAGCACATTATTTCCCTGCTTACCATGGTCAAGTAGCATTTTAGCCTAAAATCTATGACTTGGCTGAAGAGAAAGGTTTCCCTTTCATCAGTAAGAATCTCTGGGCCAATGTAGCACAACCAGGGATGATTGTGTGGGCAAATGCCTCACCAGAGCTTGGCAAGTCTTTGAAATGACCAGACTGAATTGAAAGGGACAAAAAGCACCAAAGAAACAGTCTTTGGAGGAACAGTCTATTACTTTAAAAACTGTATAATCTATAAGGAAAATAGACAGAATAATGTAGGATGCTTTCCTATGCCTCAGTCATATATTGTCATTTCTGCCACTTCGTATAATTCAACACTTAATAGT
Source organism: Acanthisitta chloris (assembly GCF_000695815.1). Classification (NCBI taxonomy): domain Eukaryota; kingdom Metazoa; phylum Chordata; class Aves; order Passeriformes; family Acanthisittidae; genus Acanthisitta; species Acanthisitta chloris. The sequence continues at coordinate 53,697 of NW_008667496.1, read as the reverse complement.
ATCAAAATATAACATCCACTGTCCTATAAAACTTATTTTGGAAAATCAGTGTGATAACATGTGAAAACTCCCTTTTCCTAATATCCATGTTGCTATTGACTCAAAGTTTGAATACACATGTCTATAAGAAAATAAAGCTGCTTCGCTGATTGCTGCTCAAGGACAGGCTGAGCATGGGTCAACAGGTGGTAATTTTTTTGTGCATCACTTGTCTTCCTGGGATTTTCATTACTAGTAGTAGTAGTAGTAGTATCATTATTATTATCATTATTATTATCATTATCATTATTATTGAGATGGAAGGAGTTTAGCATGGAGAGATTTCCATAATTTGACAAAACTTCAGAAATCAGATCAGTTGGCTATAATCTTCATTCATCAGTGAACAAAGCAGCAGAGTGCAATTCAGCTGAAGAGCTGGGATGAGATAGTTTTACAAGAGCAAGTAAAGGAAATGGTAGAGGAGAGCAGCAGCAAAATTTGAGCACAGTTGCAAGGACAAGCAATTAGTAGGTGACAATTAGAGAAGAAAAAGAATCACAACTTTGTGTGTTGGAAAACACTGTAATTGAATCAAGTAACGCCCCTGATCTTTTTGTACTGTAGAAAGAACTTTCCAGCAACCAGGCAAAAGAGTAGTAACAAATTTATCATATAATGAATTTTGTTGTGTGGTGAGGAATATAAGAAAGGGAACAATGATGAAGCACCAACCTAATGTAGTGTATTTGTCACTCTGCGTGAATTAAAAAGCTAGAGGGACACTGTATAGTATTTGCTGTCTGTGTTTTGATTCATTGTGTTGTTGGCTGTCTTAGCACTATTAATGATAATGGCTGCTAACTTTTGAATTTGGAAGTGCTACTTAGGGCATTTTCAACTAGGAGCATCTTTAAAGTAGATTTCTGGAAGGTTCAGTATGTTCAGCATCACCTTGGACCACAAAGGCTGAATACTTCGATCAACATCATGTAACAGTAACAACCTTAACATTATTTATGTATACAGCTAGATTTTTATTTTCATAGCTAAAGTCAGTGCCTGCAATGTCACCAGCGATAATGCATTACCATTTTTTATCTATGGAAATGGGAGGAAAATCACATCAGCTTAATAGGAAATATTATGGTAATCCCCATATATCAGTTAAGATAACTGTATTTCAGCAGGGCATAAATTGCCACAGGCTTCTTCTGTATTCAGACAACTGTGAGACTTAAAAGCAAATGCAGATATGTGTTTCCCTTTTCCTGGAGTTCATCAGCACAGTATAATTGTGATTTAACCAGTGAAGAGGAAGGAGACATATGTGGGTCATAGGGAGTTCAGAGTGACTGAAAGACACCACCACCAAGGATCATAAGTAATGCTGCCCAAACTGTGTGATAATGGTGTCTGTTAGGTATTACTGCATTGGTCAGGCAGAAAAACTTAAGGGGAAAAACTAACCTAGGATTATAATCTTATATGGGCAAAGATTTTGTGGGGTGGTTGTCTTTCCAATTCACTTCACTAAAATAAAAAGTGCAAATCTATCTACAACCTGAGGCATTATTTCGTGTCAATAATAAAATATCTGCTTATAGCACTTCAGCAATATATAGGCATACATACACACAAAATATACTGCAGTATCTGTGTTCACTGCCTCAACTCTGATGACTTCAGGGTTGGAAATACTTTATTTTAATTAGCAAAAATGGCAGAGAAGGAAGGCTGCAAGTCAAAGTTCCTGAAGATTGCTTTCCTACACAGAAGAAGGGGAGCCTGGCATTGCCCCATGAGAGCACTGGGGCCCTTCAGCCCCAAGGTCATGTTGAGTTACACACTGTAGAAATTTCTGGAAAAAAAAATTGCCTTTACCCACTAAATACAAGTCAAAGGAAACCACATCAGCCTGGAAAAAGATCGCAAAAACCCAAGGAAGCAAGGGATGATGTAGAGCCCAAAATGCCTGTCAGTTGCTTTGGAGTCAAGAGAGGGGAAGGGAGGGCAAGAGAGCCAGAGTGGCTGGAGGATGCACATGCCATGGCTGCACAGATCCTATCACCATATTCCAGAGGAGTGTTGGGTATGAGAGCATCCATGCAGCCTCATCAGAGAGCCACAATTTTTTCCTTGTGATTTTACACCTCTTGTATGTTCTCCCAATCTTTGTGACAAACCATCTTATGTTGTGCACACCCATCCGAAGGAAGGAGCTAATCACCCAAGCACTCATCTGAGGATAGCACATGTGGGATGGGGCAGGAGAGGGGGGTTGCCATGGAAACCCATCATTCTGCTTCTAGTCTCTGCCTAAGCTTTGCTACCAGATTGAAACAGCCTGGTCTAACTTTTATCAGCTGGCAGTGACTGTAAGTGTTCACCCACTGTATCCTCTTTCCTCTTTTGAATATTTGCTTTGCTCCTTCAAATATTTGCTTTCCTTTTCTAGAAACTGTAAAAACTTTCATTCATAAAGAAATAACAAAGTAATATTAAAAAAAACAATTTTAAGTCGAAAGCTTTGTAAAATCTGAGTTGGTTATGAGAGCGAACTGTAGGATTTTTGGTTTGGTTTGGGGTTGGCTGGTTTTTTTGCTAAGTAGCAAGCTGATATGCAAGAGAATTAAAAAGACTTCAAGGTATTTTATTTATCAGCCATTGCTTGTTTCATTTAATAATACAGCCTAACCAGTGTAACACATAAAGAATCAGAGATCTCAGAGTTGTCCCACACTAATCTCCCTTTTGTTAATGTCTCAGAATCAGTTTTAGGTGCCTGTTGAAAGCCAACCTAGATTGCTCACAGAAGAGAAAATAATAGGAAGGACAAGGTCAAAGACTATTATGAAAGCCATCTCAAAAAATGCAATTTTTTTTGCTAAATATCATGACATTGATGTAAGGAATATATCCTTCAAATGTGAATGACATTTTACATCTGTACATGTGCACATCTACCCAGCAGATCAGGATTCCAGCTTCACATTGGTCCTCTAGATACAACTGCAATAATAGACAGCATTTAAAAATAGATGAAAGACCATTCAAAAAAAAATCAGAATAAATAAAATCAATCATTTTTCCTTCTATTTTCATGTAAGCAATGGTTTTAATTACAAGAGGATTACTCTGTGATTGAAAATGGTTGGGAGAATGCAAGAGACCAACAGTTAACGTGAATAGGAAGAGAAGTGCTGTCTCCTGCCATGCTTAGCATCCCACACCTTCTCCTGTTTAAGGAATAACTTGAGTACCACTTCACAGGTCTTCCTTTCAAAGGGATATTCCCCTATGTGAGCTCACCCTCAGCTGAAATAGCCTAACTTAGATGCTGCTGTCACTTTCTTCTACATATCATGTTTCTCTGATGTTTAAGCTGGAGTGTGTGATTTTCCACATCTGTATCCCAGGCCTCAGCTCCTGGTTATCTTCTCTCAGCAGGTTTGCTCCTCAACAGTAGTTTTTCAAAAATTTCCAAATTTTACAGGGTCAAAAAATATTTACTTTCTCTGTTCCTTTTGTCATAACAAACTAATTTTTTCTGTGCAAAAAAAACAGAAGTTGCACTGACCTACACGAGTAAATCATGGCAGTTTCTCTGTTCACCTGCAGGGCTGATCAGGTCTCACACCATCATCCTTTTGGCTATGTGGAACCTAACAGCATCAGAGTTACAGTGTGTTGTACAGATGGTGCTTTGGCTTGAAAGAGGTGCAGCTGCATTTAGGAGTCCTGCACTAATGCTAAGTTTTCTTTCACAAACCAGGAACACAGTATGCTTGCAGGACCTCTCAATCCACCATAGGCTGTCAGGTCACAGCTATATTTGCTGAACCTGTCATCACTGTAACTACTGACTCTTCTCAGAGTCAGTCAAATGTATATAGTCTTTAATTACTATACATGGGGCAAGGAATGTCTGTCAGTGAGCCTGGATGACTGTGATTTCAGTGGTCTTGGAATATTTATTATTATTATCAGGTCAAAAAGGGGTATCAATGTAGAGAAAGTAGAGAAAATAATACTTTAGTCCCACAATCTGAGGTGGAAATGTCACTTGGGCCATATTCAGCATCCTTTCCTTGGAGAATTTCACAAAACTTAGTAAGAGGCAATGATCTTTTCTATGAATAGGGAAACAACAGAAGGAGATGTGAAAAAATTTGGCCTTCCAGCTTCTTTGTGGGGAACTTCATTATGGGCTGTAGTGATAGAACAAGGAGTAATGGGTATAAATTAAAGAGTGGAACTTTAGAATAGATATTAGGAAGAAATATTTTACTATAAGGGTGATAAGACACTGGCACAGGTTGCCCAGGGAGGCTGTGGCTGCCCCAACCCTGGCAGTGTTCAAGGCCAGGCTGGATAAAGCCGTTAGCAACCTGCTCTAGTGAGGAGGTGTCCCTGCCCATGGCAGGGGGTTGGGACTAGATGATCCTTAAGGTCCATTCCAACCCCTTCATATTCTATGACTCTATAAACATCCCCACAGCAGTGGCCATAGCTGATGGTAGAGCACTAGGGTCAGCACTGGGGCAATTCTGAGGTTTTCACCAGCATTCACACATGAACACAGTCTCCTCACTTTGTACCCCCATGTACTGGATGGGAGAAAGATGGAGAAGGGTAAAGGCAAACTACAGATTTGACCCGACAGGCTTGTTTCTTTGTGAAAATAATTTGCAGCAGCAATGCATTTGGGATAAGTATCTGCAACTGTAGTACAGAAGTGTGAGCTTAGTCACTGCTTTCTAGACAATTCCATTATATATGCAATCTCCAGCCTTTTACCTAATGTTAGGGTAGACATGACTTTTCAAGCTTACTAGATAAAACATCAAACTGCACTGAGATTCAAAAAGTTTCATATTTTTTTCCATTCCTTAGGGTATGCTGGGGAAAAAAAAGGGCACAAACCTGAGATTTTAATCTCCAAGTGGTTATCTTGATAACTAATAAATCTAACCTTTCCAAGCAGACGTATGAAGTTAAGGGGACTAATTGATCATGTTGGCACAAAGGTGTTGTTCATTCTGCAAAGGCCAAGTTAATCCACATTGATGTGATTCAAATTAACCTTAATCAGCTACTAGACTGACTGTGATTTCATTACTGGATATGCTACAATTAGACATCTCCTGTCTTTAAATGCCCCTTAGCTTTATTGCAGCAAATTCTTTTTTTTTTTAATAATAAACACCCATTTACACATCAGATACTATTAGTGTAATTGGCTTTAAGATTGGCTTTTTTTTGTGTAGTCACTTTTTGGTTCTGTTTATTCTGAAAAGGTCAAGTAATACAGATTGATGTGATCTAAATTAACCTCAAACAGTTACTTCTACTCTCAGAATGATCTGCTGTCATGGTAGGGAAGGATCAGACAGTTGTCTGCTCTTTACTTTTCTTTTCGCCCTCCACATACATAAATCATATGTATTTCATTCCTGGAGGCAGGTGCAAAACACTAAGAACCCTATAAATTTTCTTCAGAACAGAATTCAACAGCAGTTGACCATTCATCAGATAACTTTATTTTTTTCTCCATTGAGGGTATGCCATGCACTGTACAAAAAAATTTACACTTTTCAGGAATGACTTTTACTTTGTAACTAAAACCTGATCCAAAGCCCATCTTTTGCATAGCTTTCTGCCCTCAGATTTCATACCTCAACTAGACAGTGAGAACACAACTGTAAATTCATGGGCAGTGCGTTTGATTATGGCACTGAACAAGAGAATCAGGTTCCCTCACTTTATGTTGTGTCTTGAGAAAACAAGTAGAATTTACTTACCTCTCTTCCCCTTCAATTATCTCAAGCTAAGAGTAACACCTCTGAACACTGCCCTGATCAAATGGAATGGTATGGCAAGAGAAACACTCAAGGAAGGCCACAAGAAACATGAGACAAAAAAGATAATTTTTCTTTAGAGAGAGGGAATTAGATGGGGAAAGTGAAAGCAGAAATAACAACTTCAAACAAGCACTTTATCCTGTCCACCATTTAGGCTCTCTAAAGAAATTTAGCTTCCCCAAAGGCAAGAGACAATGAAGAGACACCTTCAAAATCCCTGTGCATGCTGCAGGAAGGATGTTCTCACCTTACAGAGATGCAACCTTGGCCCATCTACTCCCCTGAGCAACCCTGGGTTTCCTCCAAACCCTGCGGTGGGAAGCTGCCCTGGAAAGGGTCCAGGGGGAAACACTGGTGAGTGTAAGGAAGGGCAACAAGCCAGGCAAATTGTCCTCCTGTCCTAGGTACCAGCGCATGTCCCCAGAGCTCTGAACTCAGGCAACCCAGACAGGACATAGATATATAGAAATCCAACTTGACGTAGAGAATCGCCACAACTGTCACATCATTTACTGATCAGAATAAATGTTTAATTTTGCAGTTAGTTGAAGGCTGCACTGTAATCAATAATTAATTAGCCAGTTGTGGTTATTTTACATGTCCAATCACCTTTCTATGAGCAAAATAACCAGAACAAGCATATTATTTATTGCTTCAACCCTGAAACTGAAGAATAGAGCATGGTGCGCTAACAAACCTCCCTTTTGGCTTACTCTGTTCTGTTGAAATCATCAAATTTGAAATTCAGCTCTCAACAGTAGGCAAGGAGAGGGCTCAGTGCCCAAAACATATAAAAAGAGTATTTTTTCATCCTGACAAATCCTCTAAAACACACCAGAAAGACTGCAAAGAGAAACAGTTACACAGAAAGAAGAGCAAATGGTTCTGATGGTAAAGATGACTTCTTAAAAAGTAAAAATTGTTTATTGGATCTTTACCACTATGGAAAATCCAGATTCTCTCTCTGAATAATGCAATATTTTAAATAAAGAATTGAAAGGAGCTGAAGTTACTCTGAGAGATTTCCCTAAATCTTCCAGCTTTTGTGGCTGGCAAAAGAAAGCAGAGGCAGTAGTATCTTTGTAGTGTTCACACAACATTAAGGTTTGTCCCTTAATAAATCCTGAAGGAAAAAAAATGGAAAAGCCCCTAATAATTTTTTGCAAAGTTTTAGGGGAACTAGCACTGAAGATAATTCAGAATCCCTTTAATCCTTAAATCTTGACACACAGTGAGGCTTTCCTTTTTCTACCTCCTATTTGCCACTTCATTTCTTCAAGTGTGCAAATCTGCAAGGTTCTATTGATTTT
>NW_008667496.1:7758-46526 GCF_000695815.1 Acanthisitta chloris | reverse complement strand
TGAGACAGGTAATTGCTGAACCCATCCACTCTGCATCTAGGGACAAATCTACTTTTCTTGGGATATAGGTTATTTTGAGTCCCACCATATAAGCAATATTAGAGATGTATTAAAGCTGCCTACCCACAAAGAAGTCAAATGCTTCAGCAATCAAATGTGTAAGAGAAGCTTTACTTAAAATTGACATAATATTCCTAACACAAACACAGAGACTAATTATGAACACAATGCTAGTCAAAGCCAGCTATACTGTGGGTTAGTAAGTACGATTACAACTGCTATTTATGGTGACAGAAATAATATCCTAAGTATATATGAAAGACTGTATACAGATGGCAAAAATGATTATGCTTGGCGTAACTCAGAGAGACACATTAAAATGGATGTCTATAAACAAACCAGAGAAAGTAACATTACATCACTAAAAATGACACTGACCTACTCTTTCACTTAAGGCCAAACTACATTTGACGTGACTGGAGTAGCTTTACTTATGCATGTGTAAGTCAGTGTGGATGTCTGTACATAACTGTAACACAACTGCCATGTTTTTTTCAATTTGGAAGACAACAATTTAAAATACTGCTGGTTTCTTGGCATATATGCCCTTGGTCCTTCTGGGAAATATGAAATATTAGCACTCATACAGAGTAAATTGCTTCAAAGTGGTTGTAATAAAGTTTAGTATGTGTTTGGCAAAAAGTGAACCTTCATCTTTGCAACATGTGAATGACCAAAAATATGCAGACTCACACCAAACAGATAAATGGCTTCATATTCATTAGGGTGTTATCAAATCTCATTTTTGTATTTAGGCATTTTATTATGCCTACTTATGTTCTTGTCCCCCATTAAGAACTGAGATTAATTTAACACCATCAATTTATAAGCAGCAAGATGTGTAGAGTCAGTCATCATGCTAACACTCACTTCTGCTGTCTGTCATCCTAAATTGTCATCTACAGACATTTGCTTTTACAGGAACATAAAATGATCCCAAAGTAGTTTGTTACAGCACAGCAATACAATATACTGTGACTCTCATTACTCTGGTTCCCTGAATAAGTTACAGTAAAACTTAAATGAGCATGTTAATGATTGCTGTCTGTGGTTTGCTGTCATGATTTTTTGTTTATGACCATGTATCTATATTTATCAAAATCAGCTGTCCTCTGACAGCTGTTTCACCCTACCATCTTGCCCGGGAGCATTTCATAAAAGCCAAGTAAAAGGAATGTTTGCATTTCACCTTAAAATATCCAATTCAGCATGTTAGGTGAAAGAAAACCTTGAAGGCAGCCAACTTACCTTATGAACACAAGAGCTGTGTTGGAGATGAAACCTGGTGCTCCTCTTTGAAGACAAGCTGCCTGTTAAGTGCTCTTGACCATGGGCATTCAAAGCTCTGCAGAAAGTTCTAAGGCTGGAAAATTAGATCCACAAGAATGGTAAGTGAATAGTGGTGCATTAATGGCATATATTCAGTGTGATAAACATGTTGTCAGCTGCTATAAGAGTGAGTAAGAGTCACTACCATAAAAAAGTATCCTTGAACCAACTGTGCCAGAGAAAGTAGCAGTCAAATGTTATGAAGAAAATGGCAAAAAGATCCATTTGATTCTCTCATGTTAATATCTAACAGTCCTCAGAAAACTGGGGTGATTCCAGAGGTTTAGGGAGTTACCAACCTTTGAATATTCTTAAAAAATTGAAAGCGTAACTAGGAACAACAGATTGGTCAGGCTGATCTTTGTCCACAGGTGAAACTCATTATGGATTAGAGATTACAAGTGTAAGTACTGCCCATCAACTGGGCTTCAAACAGCCTAGAGTGTTGTTCTTTTATATTCATGGGATTATGGATACGAGCAGTAAATGGTATAGTATACTGGGATTTTTCCAAGGCATTTGCTTTGGTGTTTACAAAGTGGTTTACAGAAAAGGTTAGTCCCATATGTAACTAATAATAACCAAGGATTTAACTGGAAATTCATAGATTTAAAGAATCAACTGATATCATTACCAACATAGCTATGAATATCTGAGGTCATTTTTAGCAACATCACTACTGAATTAATTTCTTGGCAAACATTATTTCCTCCTGTGATATAGAATCATTCTTATTAAAGTCTGAGAAAAACCTTGACAGGGTATGAGCCTGGTAGAAGGATTGTTTAAGACAACTAATAGCTCCTTATGATCCCAACTTTTATGAAATTTAGAAACAACTATTTTATCTGAGTAAGGTCTCCGCATCTGGCATTTGGAAAGAATTTCATTTTTTTTGGCCAAAAAGCATTAGACATCTGCCACTGCTTCCCTGGTATTAGAAAGGTCATTACACCATAGGCAGCAGGAGCTGATGATAGAGAAGTCCAGAAATCTTTGGCACTCCCTAATTTGAACCTGAAAAAGCATCTAAGAACTTGCCAAATATGGCCTTTTCAGAATAACAGGCTGGAATAAAGAGAAAACCACAGCCTCTAAAGGGGATCATCTGAAATAGGCAGGTTTGTTTACTGGTCTTTCAGCAGAGAAATTTCTTACTTCTATAACCCATGATCATAACTTTGAGAAGGGTCTGACTGAACTGGTTGTGTTCAGTCAACCATCAGCCATTAGTAATGGCAAGAAGACTTATTATACATTTTGCATACTCATGAGACAAGGTAAATCCAACAATGTCACTTTTAACCTCAGGAAAGGAAATGAAACAACTTAAAGCCTCACACCCTGTAAGTCATACTAGATATAAACTCTTGGAAGGGTCTTGATGACATTTATCTTCCCTATCTCATGCCCTTGGGCGCACTGTCCAATTTAAAATCTAAGCCTGTTGCAAAAGAAGCTTTCAAGATTTAGATCATGATTTTTAGATATACAAAATAAACATATATCATGCTTTTTATATCTGCATATACCTATCTGCATATATATATATATATATATATGTACTTATAAAGCAAAATACATGAGAGAGTTCTAGTAGAAAGACTACAGCAAACTCTTCCACTGAAACCACTTGACATCCTGCAATCAAAATATCACCATATAGCCACATTCTGCTTTTTAAGTAGAACAAGAAGTAAAGAAAACACCAAGTATTTGATAATATACTTAATTAAATTTATGTCTCGACTCACACTTGTGAAAAATTTCTGTAATATATATGTCTAAAAAGGGCAGTTAAAATGTTACTTTAACCTTTCAGTAAAAATTGCCTAAAGATGCTGCTCAAATTGCAAGTCTGACCACTACTAACTTGTTCATTTGATTAATAAGAAACCCTCATATGCTTAGAGCAGCTGTGTCGCTAAATTCAGAAGTGATCTGTAGCAAATATGCAGTAGGTTCTCCAGCTGTGTCCTTGACAAATCTTCCTCTCTGATGGAAGACTCCCTTTCTCCCTTATTCCTTCCCTTCCTCATAAATTTGGATGCACATGCTTAAGTTCCATATACTCCCATCTAAATTTATTTGAGTAGCCAAAGCCTTTATTAACTGTGTTCCATAATCCTTACCAGTTTCAGAACATACTGTCTCTTCTCTGGTTATAATAACTATTCTATATGCCAAAGAGGTTGATATTAAATATACATTCTGTCAAGACATAAATATTCTTCTTTATTTATAGATAAATCAATATATTAAATAATACATTGTTTTTGACTGGTGCTTAAATCTAATTAAATAAGTACTGTTCCTATGTTATTGATACTAAGTTTGATGAGAATCGTTTTGTTTTAACTACTCCAGCAGAGATGATTCATTAAACTTGTTGCTGTATTATTATTTCTATATGTTTCCATTTATTTATTAATAGATCTAAATAACCCCAGTAGGATAGGGATTATAGAAAGAGGAATAAGAGGGACTAGGCAAAATGGCATCTGTTCTCTCAAAATTTTCTATGTATTCTTACTTTTTTCCTTAAAATATTAGTGTAAAAATAGCCAAATGTTAAGCTAATTTTTTTCAGTATGACAATGAAAATGTTAAGTGTTTTCAATTCATTCAGTAGATATATAGACTGAATATTTGACACAAATAAAAAACATCATGTGGCATTAATGGTTTAGTAATGAATGCGATTGTGAGGAGAGATGAGTGAAGAAGGATTTACAGTGATTCTGCCAAAAATCTGCCCTGTAATGCAGTGTATCATTAAGCATTAAGATAGCATCCCTTCTTATTCCCTTTTATTTTAGGTGTTCATCCTAAAAGCTAACAGGTTCCCCACATATCAACACTCTTTTATGGATTCTTCCTCTCCAATTTTCTACAGCCCGTTAGATACTTTTTCCCAATAACATGCATAGGTGTCTCAGTAACGAGAAACACTCAGCTGATGGGGGGAAAGCACACTCTGACAGATGCTATTTCATCCTGGCCTCTTTCTGCACCAAATACTGGTTACTCTGTAATTGCAGTGCAGTTTTATAGAGGGGTTTGCTGGGGGCTGAAACCCACACCAAAGAATTATCCATCCCTCTGTGCTCATCCTGTTTCCAGCCCCTTCTATAATTCAGCTCCTGGATGCTGTTAGTGCCTAGGTATGGACTCAGATGGCTCCCTGGGCCTGCCCAGGATGTCAGCTTTGTTTTTTGTGCTCTTAGTGCTTTGGTGCAGAATAGGAGCTGAGCAAATGCAAGTTGCAGACAGCCTCGTGTAAAAAATCCTCTCTTTTGCTCAAAATGAGAGCATAAACCCAAAAGACAAGTGAGGCCTGACTGCAGAATCTCTTCATGAGGCAAATTCCCAAACACGAATGAAAATTAATCAAAGTTCTGATGGCACCTAATAACACTGCAGTCATTGAGAATGATTTTTATTGTCCCTAATGAGCATTTTATAGATACTCATATTTGAGCTGTGCCTGAATCTTTCAAAATAAGAACCAGTGTTTTCCCTGGAGAAGAAGCATGTTGCTGAATGCAATCTGTCAGCACGTCGGGGCTTCTCAGACTCCTACACTGTAGTAACAGATGATCAAGTCCTCTTCTATGTTTCATGAATTGAAGGTGTAAATCAGTTTAGCCATTAAATAAGTCAACATTCCTCTTATCTATCAGTGACTTTGATTTTATAGATAAAGGTATAACTTCTATTGCAAGTAATTAAAAAGGAATAATTTATTTCACAATGTAGTTTCTATCACAGTCTGCTTCAAGCCTAAAATGAGGGCAACCACTAACTGTAATTTTTGCTTTTCTAATCTATTCTCTCAAAAGAGGAGTATGATTTCACTTTGATTTTTCATTTCCATAACAAGAACTGTGAAGTATTTCATATAGTTAAATATAGCTAGTCCTGAAAAAAATAATACTCTGGGAACCTAGCCCTCCCCATCAACTATCATAGAAATACTGAATTGTAGATAACCTTCTCCCTTTGTTTTAATGCTGAAGAATCAAAATAAGTTCCCTTGGAGTTCCTTCAAAATAGTACTTTTTTTAATTGAAAAGGATGTTTCCACTGGATGACAAAGATTAAAAAGAGAATTGAATGCACTTCATCCTAGCAACACTAATACTAATCTCCTAATCTTCATCTTTTTCTCACTCTAAATGCATTTCTCTTTCTATAAACCATTTATTGTCTGATCATTGTTCTTATGTCCCAGCCACATTTTAAATTATATAAATATAGCATGCTATTTATCCATAACATCTCTGTGAAGTTCTTTTGCTAGTCAATCATCAGACAGGAGTTTAGGGTAGAGCTTTGTCTTCACTTGTACACCCTCGCTCAGTGTTCCTGGGGGGTTCTAGACAGGAATCATACAGACATATATTTTAAGATACTCAGACGTGAGCCTGAGTTTCATTTACAGCCTGTAATGATTCTTGCTGCCTTTAAAAAAGAGTTTAACAGGTAGAAAACACTATGTACTTGTATGAAGAAACAGCATTATATTTGTGTAAGGCAGTACAATTTAAAGCACCTGGTTTTCTACCTGTGTTTATTGAATCTTCTGTTTATGATTCTGGGCAGACTCTGCAGACAGCAATGCAGTTCCTGTTGCTCTTTGCTGTGGAATTAAGCTACAGAGCTTTGTGCTCCTCTTCCGCTGGCCTAATCACCAATTTACCCATTCTGTAGCAAATGGCCATTTCACCCTCTTTAAAAATCTCCAGACATACACGTTGACTCCTAATTTACTACACGTTATGATGTGAATTGAGGAAGTGCATTGGGAGGACAGTTCATCCTGTGAGTGTTGAGCCAGTTGTCAGGCCACGGGAAGGATGTGTGAGCACCTGCCGAGCTGAGGCAGCTTGGAGGGAGGATCAGCAGCTTCCAGCAGTGTACCGTGCTGCGTGTGGGCAGCTCCCACACAATCAATTAGATACCCAGGGAGAGGAAGAGTTCAATTGATAAACTAGCAGCTTTTCCTTCCTTACATGTTTAATCTCTGCCACACAAGCTCAATTCCTTAAGTATAGTGTGTGGAGTTTATCCATATACTTTACACAAACAAGGCGTGCAACTCCACAGTTCTCAGCCAAAACAATAAGAAATAAAAGGGCACAGAAAAAGAAGACCCCTAGTACATGACAATATACTTTTGAGTAAAAAAGGACTTTTGCATTTTCAGAAGCCTCAAGGTAAAAACATAACTAGCCTCCCCTTCAAAGTATAAATGTGGAAAAACTGGATACAACTTTCTCAAATCTCACAGTGTGGATCCCTCCTGATAAATGTTCACCTGGAAGGATATTCTGGGATTTTGAAATTCTTTATAGTGTGGAGAACTAGCCTTTCTAAGTGTTGGAGTATTTTCATTCTGTGAGGGAAGTATATCAGAAAAAAAGATCTTGCAATCAGCTGATGAATACATGCTTTTCTTCCTGACAGAAAATTTGGAATAAAGTATTACTAAGGAATAGTCCCTCTTAATGCAAACAAGTCTGCCGGCATTATCGTGTGCCTCCAGCTCTTTGTTAAATCCTTAAGGTTCTTCCTTGTTCTCTGCAGAATGCATTTGTTTCCAAAAAGAGAAACACCAGTGTCACATACCTAAAACTTATACACAATTTTTCACCTGGCTGGGCCTGCACCTTCCACTGCTCACTAATTGGTACTTAGGAGAATGCTATTCTGCTTTCTGCCTTACTTTTATGCACAGGCAGTTGGAGTTTAAAATAAATCCTGTTAAGTTCCAGGAGTGGAAGATTACTTTCTCATTTTTGGTTCTAAATATGCTGGTTGTCATTCAATTTATTCTGTCCTTTACCCATTCTGTTTTCGATGTCTTTCCATTTATTTTCCTCCCACCTCCTAGTGGGAATTTCTGCTCCCTGGCTGGAATTCAGCAGAAACAATAAACCCTAGTAACGACCTCCAGCAAAAGATCTTTGCCTAAGTGCATGATTGCAGATGCTGGAGCCATGCCCAGACAAAACCCTGCCCGTGCTGCTCTGTCCCTCCCTGTTAGAAGAGAGTGATTAGACTTGTTGGCGGCAGCAGCATTCGCCCCCTTCCCAAGACACCTCCCTGGAGGGATCCAGCAACTCCTGAGAAAAGACATGGTTCAAGAGTAGGGCCAGGGACTTGTGGCTTGTCCTTTCTTATTCCCAATAGTAATTCCATGGCAAAACAACCATGACAAAGGTCTCCCCTCATGCTGTGGTTGCCTGTTTGGGTTGAAATTGCCAGTCAGGTGTCAGCCAAGGCTGAGCAGTGGATGAAGATGATCAACTGATTCTGTACAGGTGCTGATGCACAGAAATGGATCTGGAAACAAACATGATTTTTTGGCCTGCGTTAAACTGATGCATTATGCATATGATGCCATAAACATGCACAAATTTGTTGTCCTTAGGAGTGAGAGGGGATGGTCAGCTCCTAACGATGCTGCTCTCAATCTATGTGAGTTCCAAAAATGCTGTTTACTCTAGGACTGCCTAAATTATTACTTGGGCATATGCACAGCATGGAACCTCTTAAATCAGATGTTTAACCTCTAAGATTTACTCCAATAGTAGCTACGTTGGGTTCACCCAAGATTACACTTTATACAACTGGTGGAATGACCTCTTTCACATGATAAAACTGAAATTCAAATGTTTTTACATGGAGCATGACAGGGCTCCTTGAGGGATGTGGTGTGTGCTGATCTTTGGAATGTAGATGAGAGGCAATAAGGAGGCTGAAAAGAGGTACAGCACAGTATAAACTACATACTGAATGCAATGTTGATTGTTGAAGAAGGAAAAATTCAGAACAAAGCAGAATGCAACTGAATAATGCACCATAACACATACTGATTCCTTGGACCTTTCTAAAAGTAAACAGACTTGAAAACTCTTAACCTGCAAAGATTCACTTCTTTATAGTGACTAAGAAAAAATACACCAGATCTAATGTAGTTTAAATGCACTATGACTATAGGTGGTGGAAATTAAAACATATTTCTTCTTTGCAAGCACCTCATTCCTTGTGTTATCCAGACAAACTAGCCTGTACAAGGAAGAAAGTGCAACAAATGCAGCTGTGAGTGTTCACTGTCCCGGGAAGGCAAGAAGAATAAGGCTTCTCCACCCTATCTCAGCTATATTTGCATATAGAAGCTTGTGTGTCTGGGCCACCAGCAGTAAAACAAAACAAAAGCAAGCACTCTTTGGGAATGTGAGGAATCAAAATTCATAGAATATCCAAGATGAATTTCCGTGACAGTGTTAGGTTTGCAGGTTGTTCTAGCTCGAGGTGGATTATTTTAGCTCCAGAAGAATAGGCTTGTGCTTAGTATTACCTTTCTTTCACATTACAAAGTCCTCTGTTTGAAGGGCAGAAGGGAAGAAGAGACGTTAGAAGCTATTTACGTAGTGAAAAAGAGAGCAGACACGACGTAAGAAGGAACATGCACCACACTGAGCTCTCAAAATGTATTCTTTGAAATTGCGGCTCTGTGTGGTTATATCATCTTGGCAGCTGAAGTAATACTCTGTGCAATTATCCATATTAGGGAAATTGTAAAAAATAGAAATGGCTCTGTTTATAGCTTCATTTTTCCACAGTGAGTGGTCGACAGCCACAGCTCAATTGGCCGCTGAGTTTCAAGGATCACTCCAGACATTCTAATCATGCAAGACTCCAAAAAGCTTTATCAGCATTCAGCTAGTAGGAGTTGCTGTGCTTAAATCCAAACGTGATTGCCAGTTCTCTGGACAACCTTTTATGGGTAATAAGACTGTTTATAAAAACCCCTCGGTGGCAGTTTTTTTATCATGTTTTGATCTCACAGACTGAAGAGCAGATAGGAAGGGAATGAGCTGCCGTTAGTATTAGTAATGGTAAAATATCTTTTAAAGGAAATAGTTCCATTTGAATACTGTATTTAAAATTGAAAGATAGATGTAAACCTTCCTACTCTGAAATGTATTGCATCTCTCTCATGGCCCCTTGTGAAAAAGTAGAATGAAACTCTTCACACAGTGAATATATCCACTGTCATGTGACTATACTGATGTGACTGATATACAGACTAATGCAAGTTTATGCTTTTTGATTACTAGGTGGGATGCATTAGGTAATTGTGGTGTAAGAAGCAGAAGGTGAAAGAATGAGAATAAGCAGCATTACCAACGTGTTTCACTCATTGAAAACAGAGACTAACATAAAGCAGCTGTAACACAAAATTGCCTAAAGCAAACTAGGAAGGTAATGTGTCTACAGTGAGAGCTGAAGACAAAATTGTGACAAAAATTTGAAGTCATCTATATGAGTATGGCTGCTTTTCAGGTACTTCACTGATCTTCCTTCAGAAAAGCCAGTAAGCCACATGCATTCCTGAAGCCCTTAAATAAATTATTATTGTTTATGTATGTTTTACTGACAGACATCACCTATGCAGAGAGTCACACACAACGATCAGTACACTACCTATTGCAAGTTAAAAGAGAATGTACTCCTCAAACACACCTTGCTCTTGCATGATGTCTTTCCAGTTAGGTGGTGTGAGGGATGTGTGTATGTGCTCTAAATTAATACCAGCTGGTGGTTTTTTCAAAGCTGAGGATATAGTGAGATATCATCCATCCTAAGACCTGTAGAAATACAGGTCCCTCACTATCACAGCATGGAACTGATGCAATTCTAAGAACAACCAGCTGATAACTGGGAGAGGACCATTTCATTTTGGTAGAGGCAGGAAATCTTTTGGCTGCTTTGAAAAATCCTCCTGAAATCTTTCTCAAGACAAGAGTACACTGCAAACATAAAGCAAAACTCAGGAATATAGGCATGCCTTAGAAGAAGACTTGAGTCTGTGTTTCATACAAACTTATTTAAAATTCCTTGCTTCTTAAGAGAGACTGATAACCTACCACAAACATGCTGGATGAAGAAGAGATCAACTCACCCCCAAACCAATTCACCAGTCAGTTCAAATGGTTTCAGTGATGTCTGAATGAAACATTGATGTTTCCTCAAAGGGAGCAATCTGCTTCATTAACTCAAGTCACAAGTTTGGCAGAACACAGTAGCTTCAACTGGCTTGGGCCAGAGGTTCTTAAAGATACAACTTGTCCTAGTTTCACTCCCCTGCAAACCTCATGACAAATAATAATCAACATTAACTTGACAGTAAATTTAAAAACCTTATAGCCACCTTCTTATCTACAGTAATTGCAAGTGACCCATCATTCTCTGAGGTGGCAGGCACACTTTGCAGGGCTGCAAATTCCCCCTCCAAGCCCCTTGTGGAAAAAGGACTGGAAGCTTGTTTTGTCCCTCCATTGCTCCTTGTTCCATACAGTTTCAACAAAAGCAAGTGCTGATATTCTCTGTCACAGCCACCTTCTCAGTAATCTGGAAGAAGTGCTTTCTATTTCTCCAGAGAAAATGCTTCAGTGTCTCAAAAACTGTTTATTTTGCCTTTTGCTTCCTTCAGAAGCAAATAAAAATCTGTGAGATAAAATGAGTTGCAAATGTAATTGCAATAAATACATCAAAATAAATAAATTGCAGATATTTTCCATTTACGTTTTAAAGGAAACAACTTTACTAGGGCTCCATGACCTAGTAAAAGCATATAAAAAAAACAAAGCCTGGAGCAGTCTATTTAAAAAAAAAAAAAGGCATTTGGTAGCATTTGAAAGAAGAACAGTTTACTCAGCTTAGTCTCAACCCCCCAAAAAAAACCCTGCTGCCTTTTTTATTGCTCCTAGAGCATTTTAAGACCCCTATTTACAGTGAAGCCTATAAGAGCCCATTTCCTTTATACTTTTGTTAAGGAAGAGGAGGGGGCTGAGAGCACAATTTTAGAAGCATATGGCTAGGCAATACTGTTGGGAAATATCAGAAGGAAAGAAGAGTTTCTGAGAGGCTGTAAAACCACTAAAATGACAGTGAGATTTTATGGGACCAAGTGGTAAGAGTATGAAAGCTGCACTGGTGGGTGACAGTCCGGGTACTCTGGGATACCATTCTAAAGGGAGGGAAAATGTGAATTTAATACCTGCCACATGCAAAAAGACAACCTAAAGTGATCATTCAGGAGAAAAGTTTCAGAGCACCCCTCACAAAGGTTACGCTGCAAATTTTCAGTGTGTAAAAGCTTTCCTCTCACCGTGTGAAATGTTGGCAGTTTCCATAGCATGATTATTTGTATAATTGCTTTGTGTACCTAGCAGTAATTTACCTGCATAGCATATTGACCTTATATCACTTAAAACTTTGCACAGCTATTAACAGATTATGCCACCACTTTGTAAACCAGTTTTCTGCTAGATTTTTCCCTTCCAAGAAGGCTTTTGTTTTTCAATATTTGCCCCTCAAGGTATTTCTCTCTATTCATACTGCTGTTCAAATATACTAAGGGCCTGTCAGGCTAGCTTTTGTTTTTACTGCCTAAAAGCAGGTATTAGAAGGATACTAAATCCAACCCAACAGCAACATTCATGACCAATTTTCATTCAAAGCAGAATGTATTTTCCAATTGCTGAACATCAGTTTGAAGGCTGCAGAAGTATGTTAAAATCTGAACACTCTGGAGACAAATGTCAGTGCCAGAACTTCTCTCCTTTGCAAAAGTAAACCTGCACTTTTAAAATCTTCTCCAAAGTTTTGACTTCTCACTTTTTCTTATTTTCTCACTGTGCTTTTCCTCTCTTTGAAAATAAAATAAATTCCCAGAATTAAATACAAATCCTTCTTGCCTCATCTCCTTACTGGTCTTCCCAAATTCCACTGCCACACTGCCACAACCATCCGTAGGTCCCAGCAACAGTGAAGAAAACCCTTTTATGAGCCCCATTTTAAGATTTTAACCAAGATCAGGTCTTCACAGGCATACACCCCCTTTTTTTAAGGTAGATCCATAGACAGAAATTATGGAACTGAAGAGAAAATGTGAGCTTAAAAGCATAGCCAATGAGAAAGACTCTTTCTTGTGCCCATCTTCCTACTGAAAGAAATGTTCATTAAAACACACATTCCACATTTTCTTTCAACTAATCCAACATATTGAAAAACTGGTATTCTATAAAATTATGTGTTTGATTGACAAGCCATTTTGGATTGTGTGCTTCAGAGAATAAAAATCAGAAGAGCAGCAGAATAATCTCAGTGCAAGTTGATCTATGGTCAGCATATACTGTTTGGTTAAGTTCACATTGATCAACTTTATTGTTTGCTATTTACTATCCTACTCACTCAAAAGGCAGCAAAAGTCCAAGATTATAAAACTGTGGTATAAAGATACATTTTTAAGACATAATATTCTCCTGATGTCTTAAAAGAATGAGGAAACATTGAGATGTTTGTGAAAGAACCGTTTCATGTTGCAATGGCAGAACATTAGAAACAGGATACAGTGTGGATAATTTAACACTTGCCAAATAAGATGATTAAAAATATATTCAGCTGAAGACAGTTCTAGTTCAAGTTTCTAAATGTATTTATCCTTGCTTTTAGCTTCTCATATATGACATCTCTTTGGTCCAAGAAGAGGGGATTTCAGTGTAAATGAGAGTTCATCCTAAATGGTGTGAAATATGAGATGGAGATATCTTGTAACAGTGGGTAATGCTCACTGTAAAAATATGAGCTATAAAATTTAATCTTAAATTACTTTATACTGCTAATGTTTAAGCCAATTCATTACAGCTGCACAGTTCTGGCACAGAACACCTTGTTACACAGAGCCATTAACTCCTCACAGCCTTTGTCATATACCCAGCAGTGTTATGGATCAACCAACCCCATACAGGACATGGGCCTAAAAAGGGTGCAGAGCTCTATTTGTTCTCATCAAAGGGAACACTTCTACTAAGTCCTACTTAATCAAATTGGAGAAGAAACTCTGTGGCTTGTATCTCTGCAAGGATTATTCACTTTCCGTATATAATTATATAATTAATCTGTAATTGGAAAAGACAGGGATCAGTACAGGAAATCTCAAACACAAAAAGACCTCACCAGAGAACAGATGATGACAGGTTGTCCTGAACCAGCAGCAGTACTGGAATGAGATCAATAGCTGAGTTCTCCAAATTTTCTTTGAGGATCAATCTTATTTAATAATTTTTACAGCTACCCTTGGCACACAAAAATGTTGGATACTAATTGCATTTCTTTGTAATGCAATGTTGAACCGAATCGATAACAGGGAGACACATGTATATATATCATGGAAGAGAAAGGGGATGGCACTGAAGATGGGCCACAGGTATAAAATGAAATTACACATCACAGGCCATGAACAGGAATTCTTTTCTATTCTCTTTTCTAATGACATAGAAAAATGTAATAGTGCATCAGAGGCAGGGAAAAATCCAGCACCCTGTATAACACTACCTTTTAGGTAGTATGTAACATGGTCAGGCAAAAGACAAACATAATCCAAGTATCTATCACGCAAGGTATTTCCAGCAGAAACTGGTAACTGGCAGTACAGCTATTTAAATCACTGGTGAAACCTCAGCTTTTAATTTTACTCCATTTTAAAATTAAAAATGAAAAAAATAAAAGAAGAAGTTGGATCTGTTGAAGGGAAGGACTACTGGATCAAAAGACTATGGAGTGCATTTTAAAACTAGGATCTTTCTAGCTTTAGCTTTCTAATCTAGCAAAATGCCAAAGACGGGTGTAAACTGACCTCAAATATCCCAAGAGAAAAAATATTACAAAGAAGAGGTATTTATTTGTATGAAAGGAAAATAACAGGAGTCTAAACAAATGAGCACAGATGGACTGTGATCAATTTTAATATGGAAGACAGTTTCAAGTTTTTTTAAACTCTCAGCTCTGTGTGATGAATGGGGAGTATCTTACTGACATCTTTCCACAGAATGAGAATTTGGAATTTATTAAAAGATTTTTTTTCTTTTAAATATGAGGACATGGTAAAAGTCTTTAAAACTTCAGTGCCACAAACTACTTAATTAAACCTCTAGAGCAGGGCTGTTATTCACAGTGTTGTAAATGTTATAACAATGTAATGCTAGCAATGATACAGTTGAAATATCAATAAATCTCAATCATGTGGTATCACACAGAAGAATGAGGATGAACCGTGGTACTTTCTTCTAATACCTAAAAACTTTATTTTACTAATGAGTTATTTTGGCTGCAGTATGTTCTGATGTTACTGTTTCCAATTACCTCCTGCTTCTATAAAACAAAGTCCTTCTCTTTGTGACAAACAAATTTCAGATCTCTTAGAAGTTCTTCTGTTCTTGCCCACATTTCTCTCCCCTACATGCTATGTATGAGCAGGAAAAACACTTTGAAGGGTTGGCTCCCTGTTATCATTTAATTCATACCAAATGCAGCCCCAACAAGCCAGAAACACTTCATTTTACATCACTCTCGGTAAACAATGATGGAAGAATAAATGGAACGCATCCATTTCATAAAATCGTAGAATCAATCAGGTTGGAAAAGACCCCAAAGATCATCGAGTCCAATCATACCATGGTTACTAGACCGTGGCACTAAGAGCCACATCCAGTCTCATCTTGAAAACCTCCAGGGATGGTGAATCCACCACCATTTACACTGGTTCAGTTCATAGTTTCAGAGTGAGATAGATCAGAATGTCAGAAATACAGATGAACATTCTGCTCCTTGGTTTGGACTTAAAAGCTCTGAAGAACCGGTTTTGATGCACGGATCAGCTCTCTAGTGAGACTCGTTGTGACTCCAATGAATAGGAAAGTGACTGACTTGAATACAGAGTACACACAAAATGTGTTAATAATCATCAGTTAGCAGAGGGAGCAGATAAATAAAAATAGAGTAGGAATTACACCAGAAAAATGTACTTTAGTATCTTAGAATGTTCAGGAGATTATTACAATGATCCCACGGAAACCTTAGTTCTTCATATTTAGATCCTTCTAAGGAGTCACAGATTGTCTACAGCTTTCCAGTGGCCCTATCTATTCTCTAATAATGACTAGCCCACTGAAGTGTTAAAAACCCCACTTTCAATCTTTTAACAGCCTTTGTAACTTATCCCAATGAGCTACAGCATCCTTGATCCTGTGCCTATTATTCTGCTCTTTCATTACAGTATTACTAGTCATAGAATCTTTTTTAATGAACTGAAGAATTCAGTCTGCAGGAGCACTGTACTATGGTTCATAATTGAGATGCTCTCCCATACTTTATATTTTGATCATGCTCAGCTACACAAGGGCAATAGTCAAGTTAGCTTAATAATAGCCAGAAGAAATGCCTCTAATCCAATTGGTCACAGGGCACATATCACCAAAAACAATTTCTTTATAATTAAAAGGTGCTCGCGGGCACAGTGAAAGCTTGGAAGTTGCCCAGGGATTTTGGGGGAAGTGTGGGGATTTTTTTTTCCCATAGACAGCAACCACACTGAAGCAATTTCTGAAACACACTGATAAGCTTTGCCTTTGAATTTACATTAAAGAGCTCAATAGTAGCTACCTGTGAGAACAGCTCGTGCTTCTAAACTGACTTGTGTCCTGTAGAGATTAAGGACATAAGGCCTCCAGGAGATTAGCACGTCACTTGGTTTAAGTGACATCCAATCCATTTTATTGACATGGCCTCTATCCTGCAAAACAAGCACTTTTTAAGTGAAACATCATGAAAATTTGTGTGGCTTTATGGGCCAGTGTATAATGGCTTTTCATAGGCAATTGTTGGCCACTATTGGCAGGTCTGTAAACGAAACCAACAGCACTGGCTATAGATGCCTTGTCGGGACATGCCACTGCATACTAATGAAGCAGAGCATGCCCAGAGGAACCTTACATTGTCTTTTCATTGCACTGGAGCCTCAGGATGGACCAAGGACTTTAAACCCCATTCATTGCATCAAGCAGATTATTATGCTGAATTGTTACAATTTTGATTTCAGTGTGGTATTGAATCACAAGGCCACACCAGTCCTCAATTACGTTTTGCAATTATTTATTTTCAGCAAGGCAAACCTGAGCCTCTACTGCAAGAAGGAAAATTAACGTGTAGGTGAAGAGCTCTTTCACCTTCCTTTTTAATGTCATTCTAGTCACAGGGTGCAGTTTGGATGCTCCACTTGCTGCTGAGTAGCTGCATAGTGGGAATGAGAATAATTATTGAATTGAAACTGTGCACCAGCTTGGAAGATCTGACGCTTCCAAAGTCTGCCTGCCAGCTACCTGGACTCTATTATTCCAGGGAAATAAGCTTTTTACTAACACTTTGGAAAATAGATTTTCTATTCTTTTCCCTTCCTTTTGATCTGTAGCATAAAGAGACATCATGTACTGAGGTTGATACAATGCATGAAACTACGCTATGCTGATGAGAAAAGTAAACAGCTTTAAAGCACACATATATAAACACACAGTGACTTTATCATCAGGGAGTTCTACAGCAAAATCATGAACTACAGCTAACTAAAACACAGTGACACATGTTAATCCAAAATGAATGGAAGAAAAGGATGCAATATATTTTTATACTAAATTATTCTAGCAGAGGTACAGAATTATTAAATATGAGGATGGAAACTGAATGCAGGTGACACTCTTCAAAATGTCTGTCTTAAATCAGGTTCCTTTTTCCCTGCTGTTAAACAAAATGGAATTCTTTTTTTTGGTTACCTAATTCATAACCAAATATTAAAATTAGGGGATATCCAAGAGGATTCCTCCTGGTTCTGGAAATAACCTGACAGCCATTGTATACCTAGCAGGACCTTTCACAACCACTGCATATACTGCAGCAATGCCACAGCCTAGGCTGGCAGCATCTGCCTGAGACTAAGTGTTCAAGGTGGGTGGGTGGGGAATTCACATCTGGAAAAATAAGAATTATTCCAACTACACCCTTAGAAGCAAAAGCCCTTTTTTAAGACATTGAAATAGCTGCAAAACCAGAAAAAATAATAAAATGCTTGGATAACACATTGAAAAATACTTTCAAGAGTTTTTCTAAACAAACAAAATTAAAGGAGCTTACAATTCATCCTGCAAGATTGAAAAAGGAGGAAGTATGAAGAAGCTGACCACTCTAATTGAATCTAAAATTCTAAAATTGACCACAGAATATAGATTATCTTGCCCTTTTTTATTAATGTAATATTTTTTCTTTCCCTTGGCTTCTGAGGAAGAATTATCCAACTTTTTTCATTTTTAAAATTAGACAGGAAATGAACTAATTCAAAGAGTGACAAGCTTGCCTAACGAGCTGTGTTTAGATAATACCTTATTTAATCAGGGATTTTAATATCCAGATCACAGAATTCCTTCTGCTTTTGGGAGTGACTGTGCCAGGCTTCCTAAAGACTGATTAATGACAACCTCAGCTTTCTTAAAGGGTGTGAAAGGTATGATTAACATTGCATCTGGGGGTTAGCCAGTGCCCACTGAACCTCCTACCTGCTTGTTATTCTGGTGCTGCACATCAAGGCAAAATGCCTTTCCATGGTTGGGCCAACTGGCTGTCACTACATTTGTAGTGCTTGCATTCATTTTTGCTTCATCGGTTCTGTTCTGATTTGAAAGAATAGAAAGTATCTCTACAGGGACTGAACAATGAAAAACCTTTATAGAGAGGCCAGAGACAAAAAGTTAAGCAAATATGATCTGATAGGAAAATATGTTCTTTTTCTTATCACATTCTTTTTCTATTTAATATCCTTACCACACTGTATGTTTTGTGGTATTTATGAGTCTTTGTCATAGTTAGTAAGCACCCAAATCTTTGTCTTTCTTGGTCAGCCAGAATAAACATTTTCATCTTTGCAACCATTGTTACGGCATTTGTCCCATACAAAAATATCTATTACCTGAGCACTAGTGTCCCTGCCTTAGAATGAACTCATGCTTGAATAGCACATCACAGAATCTTTCTCCTGCATTATTTCAAAGATACCATCACAGAATCATTTATGGGCTGCAGGTTTAAAAAAAAATAATCAGTTTTATCACAGAATCATAGAATGTCAGGACACAATATGTTTAAAAGAGTGATGCTTTCAAGCACAGAGCTGATGGAATCCTGTGTGCTTTTGGAAGATCTGTACATTCGAAGGAAAACCTCCCTGATGATGTTTGACATTTTCTAAAGGAGAGGAGAAAGGAAATGGGAAGGGAAGAGAGAATGAAGGTAAGAAGAACAAGAGGGAGGGAGAATTAGAAAACTGTAATGGGAATCTCCCAAGGACAAGATTGGAAAGATTCTCAATGAAGCACTACAAAACAATGAGACAAATCTCTATTTGGGGTTTGTCTCTTCCAGACTTAGGATTTCCCAAGATCAGACACTTCGCTTAAAAGTGTGGCTTAACCCTGTGCACATTTACAGGCTTACAACAACAGTTTTTCTGAGGGACATCTAAACAATCTGATACCATTTCATACCATTTCAGAAAGAACATATGGGATGCCTTATCTGATGAAGGCACTAAATTCACATAGCAGACTTGAGTATCACTATTTGAAGTCACCAGGCTTCTGTGATGGCCAATTTCTAAGAGCAACAGGTAGCTAGTGCTCCCATTTGAGCTGGGCTTTTTTTTTTGGCTCAGCCACACAAAAACACATCTAGGAATGCAAATATATCTAAATATTTTTTTCAAAATTGGAAAGTAGATGAACTTGCTACCTGAACGCATTAAAGCCATGTTCTCCAGCACCATAATGACTGCACTTTGAAGAAATGCATGACCTGGAAGCATATTTTTCCTTAGATATTTTTCCTTAAAAAGCTAACAGGGGCCAGCTGTATCTTGCAGAAAAGTAACATTAAAATACAACATCAATTCATATCTAATGTTTCTAAAGTATCTTCAAAATTGTAAATAACAAATTATTTTAGATTTGCAGAATATCTATATAGCGAGCAAATAATTACAATTACTTCATGTCTATCCTTGTTGTATCTATTCTGGCATGGCTGATAGTTTAGAAGACCATCTCTTTTCTCATCACACTTCCTAGAGTGCACAGACTGTGCTGGTCAGGAGGAAATACAAATATAACACACTTTGCAAGTAACAGATATAGATAAGTAGGAAATGCAAGGAAATAAGAATAATTCATAACCACAAGGTAAAAAAACCCAGAAATTTTGTACTGTCAACATGACATAAATATTGCAAGTTCAACTTTAAAATATGTCTCAAAAGTTCAATCCAGAACTGCTGTATTATCTGTTAAGGTTATGGAAAGGTACCAAATAAAACACTGAATATCCTATTTTTGAGAAGGTGTGTAATATGTTTCTTCCTTAAAAATGTGTTCACCCTGTTGTGAAATTGCAAGGAAGGATAGGGGATATTGATTTAAAACTCTCAATGGCAGTCTATTTTCTTACGGTATGTACATGAACCGTTGCAGTATTCTACATGTATTTTAAGGATTAGTTTCCAAAGATTCCTGATGGCCTGAGACAAGTTTACCAAATCTTCCTTGCAAGCACTTTTACAGACTGAGATTAAAATACACACACACAAGTAAATAAATAACAACATAAATTACAAGCCCTAGCTTTTTATTTGCTCCCAAATAAGAGATTTGATGCAAGAAATATTAATCTCTCCATTTACCACAGTTATTCCAAATACACATACTGCCTCTATAAATAAGAAGCTTAAGAGCAATGAATATTATAAAGCAATAATAAACTTTGAAAGCTAACGCTGGGAAAATTTACATGACAATTTAAAATCTATCTCCATAGTTATTATGTCATCTTGTAATATTCAAAAAGCAGGATTTGAATAAAATTTTATTGAACCCTCAGTGTTAAGATTGAAGCAATAATGGCTACGGAAGGCTCAGAAAATCTCCACTTTGCAAAGCATTAGCAGAGGGACAGAAACCTGCCTGTATTGTGCTATGTTCTTTTGCACTGCAGTTATTAGAACCTTTGTTCCTGCAGTCCATCTCTCCCTCTTTCAAAGACCAAATGCACACTTTGCATTACATGAGAATTACACAGCGGCAGCTGTTATTTATGAAACTATTACACAGATGTATTTGGCAACTATCTATTTAATCAATACCATAAATGAAAATGTTGCTCTCAAATAACCTCTTTAGGAACAAAGGAGAGCTCTTCTACAAGACCACATTACAAGACCACATCAGCAAAGAAAAAAATAAAATCATAGCTCTATAGTGTTACCTACACTGTAAATTAATCTTCTTCTAATCCATTGCCAGGTAAACCTCAGAAGAGCTTACCAATTAATTGCAGAGCATTTTGATTCTCTTCCTCCCCAACCTACTCTAGAATAGCAAATCATTCTTCCATGTGACAACAATGAAACTGTTCCATTAAGAGTACAGTTTCTACATACCAAAATCCTCCTTGATTAATGCAAGGGATACAGAACATGAGTGATGGTGTAGAGGAGCGTGATATAATCCGTTTGGGAACTGATATCTCTAAGAGCCAGTTTCATGGTTTTGGAAACGTAGTTCCATGAAAGCCACTGCCCTAAGTCACTGCTTCATTCGGGGACAGCTTTTCCAGATGTCTGGGGCTGGGACAACTAGAAGGATGATCATAAGGCAGAGGGAAGGATGGAGAAAAGCAGAGCAAGGTTGAAAGTTGGTGATGAATAAACAGGAGTTACATTTGCTTTTCAAAATCAGTTCTCATGGCTATGATCCACAAGCATGTTTAATTGAACACCTCATTGACGTGAACAACAGGAATTCATCCCAGGAGTAAAAGGGGGCTTATGGATATTCTTTACGGCAGCTATGCAACAAACCTTGAAAATTACTCTACTTGAACTGAAACAAGAAGGAAACAAATGAGATAGGAAACAAGAAGGAAACAAATGAGATATGAATGGATATGAAAACACTGCCAATGGCTTCATCATGATAAGCAGGATAAGGATAATAAACCAAAAGCTAATAGTGGGTCTGTATAATTATTTTTTAAATGTCTTTGTTTAAGTCTTAAAATAGCTTGAGTGTTCTTTCTGAGCAAGCTACTACCCAAGGTCCAGGAGTTCCAGAAGCAGGAATATTCTTGCAGTATGTGCAGTGCATTAACAATAGTGGGAATCTAATATGCAGCTTAATACAGCCATACAGCTACACTCAGCAGCCCAGAAGACCCTCATTACGTGGTAAAACCAGGACAGTCTGGCAACACAGCAGCAGAAAGCACAGGGAGTGTGGTAGGGGTGCTGCCACAAGACAGGTTACTTGAAGGAGGACTCTTATCAGTTATCCTTAGCTGAGGAATTCAGTAAGACAAGAATTGCATTAGCCTTGCACCTATACCAAGGTGATAGCTAGACAAAAGTTCCAAAAAGGACATTGAGTGAGAAAGCTAAAACAGCAACTTTTACTTTTACAGCTTTCAGAAAAAAAGGTCTACGGAAATTTTTTATTTCCAGTGAGTTCTTCTGAACTTTCTTATGCAATTTGTCAAGAAATAAAAAGACGAGAATTTTGCTTCATTGGGGTTTTCAGACAATATTCAATATGACTCAAAAGAGCATTTGGACCCATTTGAACTCAATTCAATATCCAAGTGATATGGGAGAACTTGTTACTAATGGAGTGAGAAAATGGATATATTAGAAAAGAAAACCAGAAAGGATATTAAATAGGACAAAAAAAAATGCTGGTTTAGATATTCTGAAGTAATGTGAATAATCTGTAGTGAGACGTTTCTGATAAGTTAAAGTGAACTGAAAAATATATATCACTTTTATGTCTTGATGTCAATCAACTCAGACTTATGCCCAGAACTCTAAGAAAACTATCCATGCTAGAGGTTTTTGTTGCAAATTATAATAGACATAAACTCAGCAAAAAATTAAACCCCAGGAATTTCATATGCATCCATACCAATTCTAGAAAATCCTTAAAAATAAAAATTTTATGCAATTTTGAGTATTTGTATATTGCATTCTGTGACTGTATTGAAAAGCATAAAGTTAGCAGTTTCTAGTAAATTCTCCAGAACTTTCTCATAGGTTTTACTAGAAAAACCTAGAGTGACAGCCAAAGCAAAGTTATTCATAAAACTACAAGCTGATTTTTACTGTAGAATTTTATAAGGGAAGTCTATTTTTGCTGGAATTCTGCCCAACTCGTACTCACAAAATATTAGACTCTTAAAATAAAGCAGATCAAAATCCAACTCCTTTTATGTTCCCAAATACTGTGAAGTGAGAATGAGTTCAGGGCCTTATGCTGCCAGAAAATATATCACTTAGATTATTGGTATCATGACTCGGTATATTTACAAACAAATTGTCCAAGCACTTTTTGAGGCAGATGCAAAGCAAGGAGAGGTAGAGGAAATGACTAAGAGCGGAGAGGGAAAAACCAAGATGCTACGACAACTCACAAAACCAACTCCACTTCCTGACTTCAGGCGAGACCTGCAAAATTGGGTCATTTTTCAGAGGCAGATCTTTATCCCAGTGGTGGTAAGGCTGTAAGTCATAGGAGATAATCACACATGCTACAAAGGTGGATGCTGGGAAGTTGTGAGGGAAATAGTAATGAGATTCACTATGGGGAAAATACTGGAATGATTAAAAAGTTCAGACTAGATCTTACTTGTTTTCACTTCCATAAGATTACATTGTGTCAAAATAGAAAGGCAAACAGGAAATCAAACACTTAACATTCAGAGCACTCATCAAAAAGCCAAGTCTCTTACAGGTAATCAGGGGATGCTCATGCAGCCAAAAAGCTTCTGTCAGTTCTTTGCCATCCCCCTACATTGATACTTGCTCTTACAGAGGGAGAGAGAGAAAATTTACTCTATCCCTAAAAAATCACTCATGCCAGTAAACTCGGCTCATGTGACGCATCACAGGCTTTCAGTTTTGATAGTTTTGGTTGAAGCTAATGTGTGATTAAAGATTAATCTCATTAGGCACACTTTAGATGTGGAGTTTTAGGAAAAAGGGAAATAAAAAGAAACTCATACAGATACTGCAGCTTCATGTATATATTTTTAATCGTCACACTTCAATTTCTGAAATTATTTTGCAGAGATAAATAAATAACTGAGACCTGCTCCTCAGGTATTTCTAAAACCTCAAATTCGGTAGGACAAAATTGCATAGGGTAATGAGGGACTAGACAATTGAAACCCTGAATCCCATTGTATTGGGGAGCACAGGATAATAACTTAGGTATGTCCAGGAAGGGTTTGGTTTCAGCCAGGCTCACTGAACTGAGTACAATCATTCTGTTGGATCTGGCTGCTCTGGACCCAGTGGGCTCTTGCAGCTGGTTCTCAGGAACTTGTGCCCTAAGAGGATTCATTAGCTACAGGGAAGTGCTGCCCAAAACCACAAAATCCTTTTGGGACAGGGATGTCAGAGCCCAAAGAGTTGAAGGATGCAGAGGAGAGTTCTCCAGGTGGCTCTTTGTAAGGCTCATCTCATCTCTAATGTGACACATCAGCCCTGACTCATCTCCAGCCATTACAGGCCCAGGCTGCTGAAAAGCCTCCAGTCCATGCTTGTTTAGGCAAGAGATTAGATTAGACATGACATGATTTGGACTAGAGTTGGATACATAGGCTCACATAACACTGTTCTTCACTTAATTAGGCCTCCCACAGCCACTGTCTGAAGGCAGATTTCTTATTGTTGGAAACAATATGGTCTATCCATATCATCTTCAGTAATCATTTTAGTGGCTCTAAGAGTTGTGAGGCATTTCTGCCTTCATGGCATGATTATTTCACAGTTTGGATGACTGACAGTTTACTATGTCTTCCTAGTACTTCACAAAGCCTTTGCATTTCTTGCCACATCACAGCTCTGTGGCTAGGGAATGGAGACAGGTGGCTGTGGGGAATCACCTTGGCCATGATGCACAGGCTCCTGGTTTTAATCTAGTTGCCACACACAACCCATCACACACAACTTCTCCACTCTCCAAACAATTCAATACAAAATTTGTGAACAGAGCAAAAGTAAACCCCTTCTAGCAATAAGCAATTGCCTGAAGTGCACTACTCTGAACAGTTTTCCTCCAAAGATGTGTGGATAGTTATGCACAAACCACTAACAAATGATGGACAGATAAGTCGATGACAACTTGAAAAATTGGTATTTCTACAAGTTCTAAAATATCATAGAGAGCTTGACGCAAACTCTTAACTTCCTAATATATATTTCACAAAGTTCCTTATTTGAATGTATCTCCTACAAAACATGTGCATCATTAAAACATACATGAAACACAGAGACATGTCTCATATTAAAGGTCTTTATCTCTCACTACAAGAAGATGTTCTGCACAGACTTTTAAAGTAAAGCCCTATGTTCCACTCATGGGAATATTGCAACACCAATTTTTAGCAAATTCTAATCTCTCACATTCACAGTCTGATCAAAAGATTCTCAGATTTCAAAGGAGTATTGTAATGTGCAAGTCTTGTAAAGCACTTTTAGTTTTTAATGACAGTGATTTTTGTATATGCATGCGTGTATATATACATATATGTATACATGTATGTGTGCATATATGTATATGGATTTGACTATTTAATAGGTGTGGTATATAACAAGAACCATGAATGTAAAGTATTTCTTATAAACCTGTATTCTATTTTGCTGCTGATCATGTCTTATCTTCGAGTGCACAGAATGCTGTTAGCTGAATTGAAGCTCCATTGAGTGAAACAATCGGATTCAACCAAGAAGAGAAAAAAAAATGATCCTCTTAGTGACATTCCGTAGCACAGGAGAGAAATGCTTACCTTGCGATGGTTATTGGCAGTTTGTACAAATGATAGTGCACAGGGTTTTAGGTTAACCTGTTTAGTTTTACATGACCTGAGATATTAAAAATATCCTTACTCTGAAGGGCTGCCAGGCAGTAGCTCAGCATGACATCAATTCTGGAGGCAGCACCATTGAAATGGCATACACTGTTATTGAATTTTTAGTGTTCAGTGAATATTGGTCATGATTTATAATAATTTTGAAAAATCAGCATTTGTAATGGGATTCTCTTATCTCTTAAAAGCATTTCTGACATGCAGTAGTGCATCACAGATTTGATTTATACTTTTTTCCTAGTACATATGCTAGTTGCATAACAATATGCCAAGATTCTGACATGCTGCCAGTCCTCTGCTCCTTAAAGAAGTCAGAACTCTTTCTAACAATAATGATTGGAAAACTAAGAAATAAACAAACAAACAAGCAAACAAAATCGATCTCTGTTGACTAAAGCAATACACTCATATGAAGTAGGATCAGACACTTCAGCCAAAGACAGAACAGCTGCAGGTTTTGCACTGCCATTTTTTAATTTATTCAGAAATCACCTACTGCATTTCAGTGCACTTATGCCAAGGACCTTGCAACAACACTTCAATATTTACAAGCACATGTCTGAACCTTTTATCTCAAACCTCTGTCTTTCTAAAGCTTCCAGACTTTCCTGGGTCATATTCACTTTTGGATTAGAAGGGTGGACATATTATTCTTTGCCTTTCTTTTATTATTTTAGGTCTACCGGATCTTCAGACTGCTGGAAGTTATGCTTGTCTCATGCTACTATTGTTCTGAGTGAGTTTTGTCTGATACATTCATTATCCATACATTAAATTATCTACATACAAGCAACTAAACTGATTTGATTTGTAGTAGGTTAGTGCAGTAAGGGTATATGAGGGGTTTAAGTTTTTTTTGAATGTTTATTCTGAGATTGCACTACTAAAGCAAGTGATAGAATCACAGAATCATCAAAGTTGGAGGAGACCTCTAAGATCATTAAGTCCAACCATTAACCTGCTACTCTGCTGTAACCCTTAAACCATATCCTCCAGTGTCAGATCCAGATGCCTCTTAAACACTTCCAGGGATGGTGACTCCACCACTTTCCTGGGCAACTATTCCAGTGCCAGACCACCCTAACAGTGAAAAGGTTCTTCCTCAGATCTAATCTGAATCACCCCTGTCTCAGTTTATGACCATTCCCTCTAGTCCTCAAGTCTGAGAAGTGATTTGATTTTCCACCCACCTTCGAGAAAATGAAAAAAACCCACTTCTTTCTGATTCAGGCACTATACTACTTTTGTCTATATACAAACTAAATGAATGCAACATGTTAGTTGAAGAGTTCCTTCCTGAGAACACTGAAACCTAAGCCAGGCAGCAACTCGCCAATTACTACATCTGTATTCACACCATTAAAAATTTTAAACTGAACTCTGGGTTGCTCTGTAAATACACTAAGTGTTGAAGTGGAATTTGGGGCATTGGCTTTAATTTTTAAAGTACCTTATAAATTTTGATCTGTGTTTGCCTGACAAACTTCATATTTCCTTGCAGAGAACTCAGGAGAGATCTAAAAGCTGGAGCTCTGCTAATTTACATGAGAGGGAAGTGTTAGTAGAATAATTTTTTTCTCAAAACTCTGGGTGTTTTTTTAATACTGATTTCAACCAAAATGCTGTCATTTCCTTCAGATGAAGTCTAGATTTCACACTTATGATCTAAAACATGCCTTTTTCTTAATTACACTCAGCCTAGATTCATTGGCTGTGTGAAAACTCCAGACCATGTAATTCTACATAAGAAATGAAATATAATGCAGTTGGAGGGATACAGGGCTAGGCAGAAGGTCTGTGGATCATCACTCAGGAAGCAATTACCTTAGCAATGAAAAGTCTATTTGATTACCAGGCTGATAGTGCTTTATATCCATTGTATATATTATGTACTCAAACAAATGAAGAAAGGGAAAAAAATTAACTAGGTATATATGAAGAGAGATGTAAGAATTAGAATGCTTTATGCATTACTCTCTAAGACTGAGGCAAATGAACCTGCCTGCATGGATTCCACAGAATCCCTAGATAACAAAAATCCTTGATTTTACATGGGAAAACAGGAGATCAGCCTTATTGACAGCAAACTATGCCAAATCCTTGGCAGCAAACAATGAATATACAGATTGCTGTAAAAGACCAAGGTATTTACTTAATGATTTCTCAAAGCCATTGAATATAAGAGGTAAAAATGGAACTTTTTTTGTGCTGTTAGATAATAAACATTCAAATTCATCTTGTGTCTCATTTATCTGCCTTTTGATACAACAGTTTCTATTCTTTCAATGGGGAATTTGATTTGTAATGCTAAACCTATTCAGGAAGGAAAACACACTTTTAATGCTCAAACTGGTTTTCACTACATGATGCACCACTGTATCTTGTAGTCCTGTATTACAGCACTGTTCTATGACTGATAGAAAAAGTACATGTTGATAAAAAATTATGTTTCCTGAAACTGGCATGTCTTTTTCATAGTAATTTGTTGACTGAGAATTAATAACTTTTCTCTTTTTCCCTTTGCATATGGCCAAAAAAAGCATAAAGCCAAAATGTACAGGTGACTATTTTCTGTGTTTTGGTTCTTTTAATTATGTCTCTCTTGCAGTCCTGCTTGAAAATCACCCCTGTGAGGATTTAGGGGACATGAATAATATTAAATCTTTCCACATATGATGTTTATGAAATAATTCCTTATTCATATCTTTCATCAGCATTAAGTACAAGAGTGTGCAAAATGGCAGGTCTAGAAATGGCTGAATTTTCCTAAGTGAATGAAAGAATTGGTACATGAAAAATCATAAAAATTTATCAACACTAATTAAAAGAGGCAGCTAGTTATGACTCATATAAGGATACACAGTGGAGCACATGGAACAAACCTTTGAAGCTGCTATGAAAGGTAAGGAAGATCCCTCAAAAATCAAAAGAAAATTCAATCAGCAGCAAAATCCATATAGAAATTGATTTGCAAAATACACAGGTATCTGTCATTCACATCAATGGCAAGTCTCCCATCAGCTTCAACCAGAATGCCATCAGTCAATCCCTTGGGAAACTCAGAATACCACAAAAAACATTCTTCACCTTGGAGTCCAGAGTTTTCAACCTTGATTTATGCTACATCTAAGTGAGTAAAGGTGTAAGTGTGCCACATCCGAGCTAAGGTGCCACAGTTCTTTCTTTATCCAGACTGGATGTTTCATTAATAAACCTAAATTATAGAAAACTACACAAGGAAAACACTTCAATTTTGATAATCAGTCCTATTCTTCTTGAAACTTAGCCTGCCAACAGTTTCTCATACCCACATGGAATGACTTTATTGTTCTTTTTAGTCAAATCAGTTAAAGTATTTTGAAGTATATATCGCTTTCCATTTGATCAGTTTAATTTAAAGCTACAAGATGCCCTCAGAGAGCTCATCAAAGAATGTAGATATTTTGGTAGATTAATATTTTTTTCACTGACAGCAGCTCTAGGATGTAGTGAATATTATTTACTCAAAAAGAAATGTTTTCCCTTATGCAATGATTGCTAGAAGATCATTACTCACAACAAAAGTTCAATGAATCAGTTAGATATATGTCTTATGTTATCAATTATATGACTTTTAACAGTGTAGGATCCCTTGGGTCAAGTTTATGAGAAACAAAAAGGACACAAAAAACTAAATTATATTCAATATATAACGAACATGTAAATTAAGTGGGAAATCTCTCGCTCTTAATTACCAATTTTTACCTAAAGATCCAGTATCTCTTTGGTCTCTCCTAATACACAAAGAGAGAGCACATTGCAAGGATTTCTTAAGTGCCAATTACAACTCAGACTCAGTAGACAAAATTTATTGAAAATAAGTCTTCAGACTGGGTTACATTTCTGCACCCACTTTATATTTTCTTTATTTATAGACTCATGGTGTCATGTACAAGCTGGATCACATCACATGTGCTCTATGCAAGCTTTAAGGAAAACTCTGCTCTAGGATCTTGACATACAAAGCTCAGGATACTCTGTCTAAACAGAGAGTGAAGTGACTTCTATTATAAAAGGAATTGAGGGAATTCATTTCCTAAATCACCAATGCAAGAAACATTTGGATAATCATATTTATCACTAAAAAAAAAAATCCTTCAAGCCATCTTGAATGTAAATATTTACATTCATGTTAATCTTATCAGAATGGCTACAATACATGAATATCAAAGCACAGATTAAAATGAAAAAGTCTGAGTAACATCACTACTTGAGCAAGCTGAAAAGTCTGTATTATTATTTAAAAAGGGCTGGCTATTAAACTGAACTTATTAGATACTCTTTTAAAACTAATTTCCTAATTTCATTTTTTCTTCCCTATAATTTGTTTCATTTCATATTCATTGGACTTATTGTTACCATCTTTCATCTAGTCTACCATTTGAGGTTCACTGACCATGAGGTTCCTTCCAATTATTTGATCTATTCATAGGAATAGATGTTTTTGGTACTTAATTTCTGACATGTCACAGGGTTTTAAATGTTATGCTAAAATTTAATGAAATGTGATCATAATGAAGTCATGTATTGTGCTATTTAGATAAAAATTCTCAACTCAAAGATCTTGATTCCTACTTTGTATGTTCCCAGTGACACATAGCTGGCTTTGGAATTTATCAGAATAATATATCAATCACACCACACCTATATTCTTCTCAATTCTCACTACCTCTGAATTCAGAAATAGGAAGATGTGTTTGCATACCTTGCTAACATCTCTATAAATATCAATTTGTTTCCTGTTTTGTGCCTTTTCTGTCAATATCAAAACCAAGCAATTTTACTACCCTCTAAATAACTGTCAGTCATTAACAGCACATACATGGGTCAGTATGATGACAGATGATCCCTCCCAGTCAGCTATTTGTCCTGCAGTGGTGTTTGAGATGAGATTTCTGAAAGATGGAAGTGCATTTCTAATGTGTTTACTGCTGAAAGGTATATTCAAAAACTGTAATAAAGGTGTATTCTGGAAATAAGTTTCTTTCTTTAAAAAATATTCATTCAAGAAACCCAAAATTTCCATGGGAGGGAATTCTTTCCAGTTTCAGGGAATAAAACTATACAAAGAAGACTTCAAAAACTGAAACAAAGCTTTTTTGATTTTCAGGTCTGTTTGATTTAACTGCTTGGGTTTTGCTTTGATTAAAATTTTACATTGTTGAACTGGGTCTCTTTTCTCCAATAGGAATCTTTTGTTCTAGCCCAGGACAGAAAAATGTAGTAACACTTTAACACATTCCTGTGTTCAGATAGATACCTGTATTTGGTAGGTAATTTCACCAAGCATTCCTTCTTACAGGCTTCATGAAATTGTTCCAAACACACGGAAATTAAGGGGTAGTATCAATCTTAGGTTGGTTGATGATCTTTCATCCTGTCATGAACAAACCTTTGTCCAAGGCATATGAAAAGGATTTCCAGAAGTGCATTTATGCTAGCCCAGAAGTTTAATATGTACTTAAAACAATAGAGGCTAACAACAACGTTTGCATGTTTCTAATAATGCGTAAATTTGCTACCTAGAAAGAGGTATACTGGAAATCTAATGGTGTCTTTCATTTTGCCTCAGAGAAACAGAGAGAGATGGAGAATCCATACACCCCCCAAATACAAAGGAATGGGATGTGACTGCTGCAAGGCTCCTGAAGGCAGATTTCCTTTTCTATAAGAAGTCTTTGCAGGAGACTCAAGGTCATGTGTCCCAGGTAATAAAAGCAACTGTTTAACCACAGCTTTGTTCTCTAACACTTCCCTTGGCAAATTCAACACTATGGTGACTGAAATAAGGCATATTAAGAACTGAACAGACAAGTTTCATCTTGAAATAAATGAGGTGGTAACTTGACAAACAAAAATTTTCATTTGTGTTGGCAAACTAGTGAGAACAATAGAAAATGTTCGGGTTGTATTCTTTTAGCCCAGATTGAACACTTGCTCATACTTATTTCTGGAAAAATATGATATTATTCTAAAACAATGGTGTAATATACATCACCTGTGTATATATGTATGTATGCATGCTGCCTGAGACATCAATAGATGATATAGCTCTTGGTAAATATTAAAATCCCAATAATCAGAATTTATGATACGCCTGAAAATTAAGAGGAGTGCATTTTTCTTGGACAAGAGTTATGTCTGGGCTACTATTTAAAAGCAGCCTAAGTAGGCAGGGCTTCACAAAGCAGCCTACACGTTTGTGGTGGATCAGTAAGCCCCTGCAACGGAGAAAGGCTCAGAGGAGGTGAGTGAGTGAAGATCTGGGAATCTGCAGGGTGTGACTGACCACTCCTCCTGCAAAGGAAGCTGACTAATCTCAAAGTGCACCAAAGGGTGCACTAACTTACATCTGTATGGCTTTCTTGCATACTTTTTAGCTCTCTGCTAAATCAAAATTCTTCAAATAAGTAAATGTGATATCAAACAATACAGCTTCCATGTGTGGGATATCTACAAAAACGTGATCAGAGAGTATTGGACTTACACAACACAGCCTGCAGAAATGCCAATGGGTAGGAAACGGACTACCAGTCCAAGTGGATACAGAAGTATCATAACTACTTAGTACTAAAAGTAGTTCTTACCAATGTTATCATGAGCTCAAGAAAGTGATCTTCAGCCATATCTCAAACATATGTTACAGTTTTAATGAACAAATGCACAGCCAGCTTGGTCCTGAGACCCTTCCTGAATTCTTCCACTAAAGCACATTATCATCAAATGCAGTAAGGGAGATTCTCTCTTCTGCTTCCATTTTTGTGTAGTTTCTCGCTTGCAGTTCTTGTAAGTCAGTTCAAGTGGAAAAATATGCTCTAACTCATGACAGACCTTGTGACAATTCTGCTCTCCTCTTCCACAGCTGAAACACTTAACCTACAGTTCTGATCTTTATCATTGGCTTTAATCTTCTCAGAAAATAAAGATGTGAAATATTTCAAAGTATTTGAAAGGGTTTTCTTCTTGCTTGAAGAGCTAAGAAGGCATAATAATGCTTCATAGCCATGTGTTGGAATTTGGTTTTAAAATAATTAGCACCTGAAACAATTGTGTTGCTTGTACTATTATTTTTGTAAGTGAATGGCATGTAAAATCCTTAATCAGTACTATTGAAGTGCTTTAATTAGGAGCAAAACTAGATCAATCTGAATGCAAAAGGGTAAAACATACTGCCATGTCTATGTCAAAATGAAAGTGCTTCACCTTTTCCAACTATTGATCCAGAACAAAGATGAAAACTTGAGGACATTCCTGCAAAAAAATCCAGCCAGAAGGAACAAACAAGCATGTATTTCTAGGCTGCTAGAAAAACTAAGCTCAGCCCTACAGTTGATTCAAATCAGGTGAAGAGAAGCTTTGAAGACTACCATGACTCCAGAAAGAAACCTAGGTCAGTGTCTGCTCCAAAACAAGGTATCATCAGCCCATTCACCTGGATGTGACACTACCTTCAGACTGCTGGGACAATGTTCCTTCAGCCATGCTGTGAGTCCATTTGAGCAAAACCTCACTCAGGAAGGAGTGTTAGGGTCCTGAAGTCAAGACAGCTGTGTTTCCATATGCACAGCCTTTCAGATGAGTCCTCTCTCTATCATTTAATCTGATTACCAGGAATGTCAACAAAACTTTTCCCAAGGTAAAAGACATGCTTGAGCATTCTGGGACAATGTTCCTTCAGCCATGCTGTGAGTCCATTTGAGCAAAACCTCACTCAGGAAGGAGTGTTAGGGTCCTGAAGTCAAGACAGCTGTGTTTCCATATGCACAGCCTTTCAGATGAGTCCTCTCTCTATCATTTAATCTGATTACCAGGAATGTCAACAAAACTTTTCCCAAGGTAAAAGACATGCTTGAGCATTCTGCTCATCTGGCCACAATCTTTCCATTCAAATAACTGTAAAGGGAAGGGATGTGACTAAACTTGATAGCCTTTCTAATTGGTCTATAAAGGCCACCTAAGCAGCATAGATGTTCTCAAGTTTGCTCTACAAGTTAAGGAAACATCAGTCCAAGTAGTAAGAGCACAATTTTAGAGAAATCTAAAAATGCAATTATACTGCTTGACCTATCATCAATACTAATTTCCATTTTCCCAGTTTGCACAAAGAAATAGATAGATGTGCACTATACACTTGAGATGAATATCTTCTGGGACATATTTGTATACATGCTGTTCATGAGCCTAGCTCCTAAGCCTTAAAGAAACATAGATATTCTGTGTATATATGACAGAAAGATTGATCTGGGCTTCAGAGTGTATGTGATTAATTCTACGAGGCCACAGTTATTCAGACAGAGAGGGTGTAAACACTTAGTAAGAATGTGCTTTTCTCAATAATTATTTGTAATGGTCTTACACTTCAGCCTATGGCAATAATTGTTCCTTTCATTACTTGCAACAGTTGATTTTTTTCTACACTTCTTTGCTGAGGGCTCTTGAGAGGAGCTTTGGTTTTGGCTGACACGTGAGCAGGAATATGTATTATTTAGGATGACTTTAAAGGCTATTCCTGCATTAAAACACTCACAACATATTGAGTGAGGGAGAAAGGAAGGTCTGGCAGTACTTGGCAAATCTCAAAACACAGCAGCTTACATATTTGGTAATTTCTAAAATGTTTATCCTTCTAAGCAGAGACGCATAAAGAGAGAAGTCAGATAGACTCTAGGGTCTAATTTATTTCATTTCTTTTATTAAAATGATTTCTAAAATTGAGCTATGCATCTTGCATTGAGATAAACAAATATTTTCAAATTAGATATCACCATTTACAACTCTGTTTTATTTCTATAGTAGGTATGTATCATTCCTCTGTGTGTGTATAAACATTCCTTGTTTTGCATTCCCCTCTCTTGACTTCTGCAGCAAATGGTTGGCACTTTGGCTTATGAATTAGTACAACAGATGTTAGTGCCATCAGACAGGATTTGTGCTAC
Source organism: Acanthisitta chloris (assembly GCF_000695815.1). Lineage (NCBI taxonomy): Eukaryota > Metazoa > Chordata > Aves > Passeriformes > Acanthisittidae > Acanthisitta > Acanthisitta chloris. Next base: position 12,297 of record NW_008667496.1, on the reverse strand, counting down.
ATGGGGGTATATCTATTTTTAGATGATATCACAGCCAGAATTTCTGGCCTTGTCACCTTTTGCATCTCTAAGAAAAAGAGGGAAGGTGCAACACCACTTTGGTCAAACTCATCAAATATATGTATCAGGGTTGAGAAATTGGTTCAAAGAAGCATAGAGGATCCAACATCTTATTACCAGTATGGCATTAACAAAAAAATAACAAAGCTTCCTGAAAGTAAGTTAGTTTGTTTTGTTTTTTTTAAATCACCTTATAATCACAATCATTTTAATGGCAGAGTGCAAATTAGGGTCAGCCACGGTTTGAAGTAGTTTCTTTTCTAGATTCCTTCTAACACAGCTGTGGCCAGGCTTCTGGACAGTGATTACATATCACAGGGCATACTGTGAAGTTCAGTTTACCCTTAAAGTAACAACTTCAGTAGATCAGGTAGGTAGATTAAGATCTGCATAGCACTCAAAAGACAGACAATTTAAGATGAAACAAGTCAACAGCTGTTTTAATATACAGCTCCAATAACTGCTGGAGATAGCATCTACACTGTACAGATCACTCTTCTTTCTAATTAAATCAGAACTCAAAAGAGCAAGAAATGCTTTATTAAAGCTGTAATTTCTATAAATCAAGTAGTCTGCAACCCTTCCTGTTTCCATGGCAATAGGCCTGACACAGAGATGTTCATTAGCTGCAGCTGTTATCACTGGGGGTACACTGGCAAAATACCTGTTGGAAAGTACAGTATGGTATAGATCCCAAAGCTATTAATGGAAATTTTCTTGTACTATGAAATGCTCAAGTCCTAGGAGTGCTCCCAACTTGTGCTTTTCAGCACCTCTCTGGGATACTCTGTTGAGTTTTCCTAGTGTTTTTCCCTCCCTTTGCCCCAGTAAGTCAGTTCCCAGGTTTTGATGCCCAACGGCACCTGATCCTTGGAGGAACCAAATAGTCTTTAGATGTGTTTCACCCATAAATGGAGTAATCTCTTGGCCATCAGTCCCATGCATGGGACTTTTACTTTCAAAGGTAGCCCTTTTCTATCCCTTTTTCAGCATCCTGAAATAGTATCCCTGCACTATAGCTGTTCTACTCCTGGAACTTACTTACACTTTAGCACCAGACATGGGGCTTCTGCAGTTAAGTATTGGCTTACAGAATATACAAAGACAAGATAATATACATCCACCTCACAGCTGTCACGGCCAATGACTTTGGTCATGAAAAATGGGGGAATGTTGACATCTTATTTGCAAGGTAGAAATCCTTATGTTTGATGTAAGAGCATCACAAATATCACTTAACACAAAATCAAATATGCTTTCCTCATCTATACAGATTCACCTAATGGGACTGAGTGTTTTCACCAATACCTTCAGAATCACGTCAGTCCTGCTATTTTCCACCTATCCATCACTTTGGCAGCAATTCCAAGTAAATCACATCACATATTTTCATTTAAAAAGTACCATTCTACAAATTTCTTCCACTGCTTAGCATTTCATTCCTTGCCTGAGTTTCCTAAGTCTCCCATTTTAAAATATTTCTACTATGTCTTCCAATTTTCCACTGCACAGTATAATATCAGAAATTTCACTGGTCTCTGAGGTATAATTTAGGCCTGGCTTTCTGTGAGCATAAAGGACTTTGAACATCTCTAAGCAGTGAGATATTTTTGTTGCATCTGCATTGTGAGATTTATCAATTTATCAACCATTTAAAATTGTTCAACTTTTCCACAAAAATTCAGGCTATATCTTATTCTATAATATATCTACCTAGACTACCAGTTTTAATTGCTTTCTTTAAACCAGATCTATTATACACTCTGGCTCTTTTGTTTATATTTATACAGCAGAGGATGCAATGACCTTAGCAATGAGAGACAAGACAATCCAAGTGAGTACTTTACGACACTGTCTTCTGCAAAGCAGGTGTGCTATATTGCTACACAAACAGGTTGTAATGGAAACCATCGCTCACCTTCATAAACAGAAACACAAGCTAGTAAATAAATTCAATTATTGTTGGGTCTGCAACCTCAGTCTTTAATTTACTACACAAGTGAGTGACTGCCAGTGAGCTGGAGAAACACTTCCATCAAATCAATTCATGTTAATCAGAAGCAATGGGTTCCTTTGGAGAAGAAACATTTTAAATCTTCTCAAGTTTTATTAATGAAGCCTTCCTGCTATCACATAGGACCATGAAATATAGGCCTCAGGAGATACACTCCATGAAGTTATGCAATTCTAAAACATAGTGGAAACGTTAAAGTTAAATCATAGAAGAATCCCATGACACTACCATGGCTACACAATAAGACACAAAACCAAACACAATCACCCTCTCCCTTTTCTGCTGGAAATCTGTTACAGAATGTATCCGTTTCACAGGAGATTAGGCAAAACCAGGGCTAACTGTATTGCCAAAATACACTAAATTCCCACTCTCTGAATGAAAAGCCTCAAGGCTAAATACTTTTTGCAACAGAGAGCAGGGCCAATTATATTTCACTGGTCTTTTGCCCCGGACTTGGCCTTGTCGATGGGCTGCTGTAATTAATCCAAATCCCAGGGGAGCACTGTACTAGACAAGGTAAGTGCAGCCCATGTCCTTCGGCCACTCCTCCCCTTTGGCACAGCATGACCCTCCCCTCCTGACCTAACTGTATCAGGAACTGGATGTTATTACTTCTCTTTGGTGTGGTACAAAGCAATAAAGAGAAACGGAGAACAAAAACCTTCTCTAATGCCATACTCTCAGAAACATTCAATTACGATAAGAAAAAATTGTTCCTGAAGAAACTCTGATGCAGAAAGGTGGAAAGCTCACAAATTTGTTAGAAGTAATCAATATATATGCATTTCTGCTGAAAGACTGAATGCTATTACTGCTCCCTGTCTCTATTTATTACAAAATTGCCTCAGAACAATAACAGTAAACAAAATACTACATCAATAAGCTTTTCACAAAATAACATGCAAATCAGGTTTTTAAATAAAGTTAACTTAATATTTGATTACATTATCTATTCATCATCTCCGACCCACCCTTGTGGGGAAACATTACCTCCTTGTTAATCAAAATGACTTCCCCTTTGAATGCAAACCACATTAGCACTCCAAAGGGACATTTTTTCTTTTGCTTTACAATATTTTTCCCTTTAACTTAGTATTTGTTATGCTTATTTTTAAAAGCATTGCTGAGCTTTTATTTACTTTTTAAAGGAATGAGTGAAGAGTGAGAATTTTGGAACTATTGACTGAGAGAGAGAAAGGCTTATTGTATGGAATAGAACACACACTGCTTTCCTGCAAGGTTTTAGGACAGGAAGACTGAGTAACATTGGACCCTTTAAACACATATGCTTTATTATTAAATTGAGGAATTTTCTTAACGATAATTAACACTAATTTCTCTAAACTAGCTAATGTGGCACTCCTACTCCCCAAAAGAATCAGTTTGGGTTGGAAGTGACCTTTAAAGGTCATCTAGTCCATCCATCCTGCCATAGGCAGGGACATCTTCCACTAGACCTGGTGGCCCAGAGCCCCATCCAGCCTGTCCTTGAACACTTCCATGGATGGGACATCTACCATGTCTCTGGGCAACCTGTTCCAATGTTTCACCATCCTCATTGAACAAAAATTCTTCCTTATATCTTGACTGAATCTAGACTTTTAGCTTATAACCATCACACCTTGTCCTCTTGCAATAGGCCCAAATAAAATATCTGTTCCCAGCTTTCTTAGGTCCCCTTTAGGTACTGGAAGGTGCTATAAGGTCTCCCTAGAGCCTTCTCTTTTCCAGGCTGAACAATCCCAACTCTCTGAGCTTTTCCACATAGGAGAGCTGTTCCATCCCTCCAGTTGCTTCTTTGGCCTTCCAGGCCACACCAGGAAAGGAAAGGAAGGAAGGAAAGGAAGGAGCTTGCCTGACTGGAACCAGGGACCAAGGGTCCCACATACACACAGCAACCACACCAACTGCATGTGTGAACAAGACAGAACTTCTTTTGCAAGTCAAACTGTAAAGCTTTGAACACTGAGATTTCAACAGTGTTTAAGGACATGCTTCTTCCTCTACACTTAGCATATAAACATGACAGATGAGTTCTACCTTGGTAGATTAATAAAGGCTAGTAAAAAGATTTTACTACAAGCTTTAGAAAAAGTTAATATAGAGACTTAATCTGCTCTTGCTGATAAAAGAAAATATACATGTTTAGGTCCTAGGTGGATTGGACAGACTGCTATTACAGCCCATGTTTTATAGACTTAGAAGCAACACAGTATTCACTCTTTCACTGAGACACATAAAATATTTCAGTTGCAAAGGCTAGTAAAAAGATTTTACTACAAGCTTTAGAAAAAGTTAATATAGAGACTTAATCTGCTCTTGCTGATAAAAGAAAATATACATGTTTAGGTCCTAGGTGGATTGGACAGACTGCTATTACAGCCCATGTTTTATAGACTTAGAAGCAACACAGTATTCACTCTTTCACTGAGACACATAAAATATTTCAGTTGCGGTCTGAG
>NW_008667496.1:0-7740 GCF_000695815.1 Acanthisitta chloris | reverse complement strand
CACTGCAGTAAAATCCCACCCAGTACTGCTTTTGTTTTGCTTCTTAAATATGGATTAGTTGTTTTAATTATTAGCAGTGGCTGGGGAACCTGTGTAGGAGGCAGCTGTGAGTGAGGAGATAAAAATCTGCTAGGTAAGGCCTTGTTCTTACATGGTTGCCTCATTAGCAGCTACAGAGGCAAATAATAAGTGGGGGCGACAGCTAACACCAAGCTGGGGTAATATTTTACAGTAAATTAATATTGGTTTCTAACTCCTGAAAGCATGAGAAAAGAAAAAAAGGTCTTGTGAATTACCAAATAAAACATTTAAGGAGAACATTGAATTCTGTATATAAATACCTCCTACAAAATATTACAGATCACAGCATACACTCAAGTATATTTTCATGCCCTTGACTTACATGCTGTTGGACAACTGTTCAAATTTGTTATGCAGCAGCAGGAAGCTAACTAAGTAATTGTTTCTTATTTACTCACTCGTTATTGAAATTCTGCCCTCAATAAGCATTTTAAACCTTGCAGAAAATATTATTTTTCTTTAGAAACTGTAGAAAACTATCATTATTACTAAAAAGGCTTGAAAGCAAATAGATTTCACAACATAAAAGCCTGTTTTTAAATGTCGTAATTAAAGTAGGCTTCAAAAGTTGGGTTTTTTTAAATTTATGAATTATTTTATTTCCACATTTACATAGACACCATATTTGGAATAACAACGTCCTCAGATGCAAATCTGTGTGTTAGCCACATCCATTCTGTTCATCTTTCTATACACTAATGAAATATAGACACTTTCTGACTTCAGTGTTTGGAATACTCTACACCTAAATGGCAATGTTAGATTCAGAGTCATGCAGCCACCATTTAACTCTGAGGCATTGCTGTGCCAAGTCATAGGCAGCCCCTGTACCTCGAGCCAGCCGTGGTGTTTTGGAGCTCTACTCCTTAAACTTTCTCCTTGTTATTAAAACAAGTGTTTTGCTATCTTCAGCTGTTCCTGTACACACAATCAAATTCCAGCTACTGAGGAACTGATACTCTATTGTTAGAATCACTTATATAAAAAAAAAATCAAAGCAAATCCAAAAATGTCTCATCATATAGTTTCTAAAATTGAAAAATTACTAATACTTTTATTCATATTTAACACCTATGGCTTGAACAACTGACAGTAACAAGTATTTTCGCTTGTTACTAGTCCACATAACTGAAATACACCAGAGGAGTTAGTGGTTACTGAGCATAGGTAGAAGAGGATATGAGTGTATTTTTTCAAAAATTTAAAATTATGTGACAGTATCTGTGTATAATATTATAAATTTCATATAAATTATAAATAAAAATATCTGTGTCTTTTTAACGCAATAAATTTTTTAAGTTTTCTTCATTTAAAATAGATGAGTCTTACTCCATACTCTCCTCATACTTTATGTCTCTGTCCACATATGTTTAAAACTTGGGAATGAAGGCATTTTAATGGATGTCTTCAGACAACAGATTATTTTAGTTCTTGAGAACACAACTCAAAATTATTATAGTCTCTGTAAGCATAGAGGTATTATAGATATTCTGAATGCCCAACAACTTTCCAATACAAACTCAAGGGAAAACATTAATAGGTTAGGGTGAGGGTTGAAGTGTTTCACTATCTCTTCTGAATTCTTTCCCCTAGTCCCTAACATACAATGCTGAACCTTCTCAGCATATTAACTATAGTCCTCCAAAAATGTTTTGTGCTTACTTTTCAAACACTTTACTTCTTATTCTTGGAATGTATCACTCAAAAAAAAATACACTTTTCTCTGAGAGTTCCTTATTTAAACCCTTATCTACTGATACACTCCAGAACATTTGATCCTGGGATAGAAATTTTAGCCATCAGCATTAACAATACAGTGGGGATCATAACTGGTAATTTTCTTAACTATAAACTGCCAAATCCTTTAAGAATTATGGTATGCAATCACCTCTGCAGGAGTGCATTAAAGTATTGCCATCAGGTCTAGGGAGGTGATCTTGCCCCTCTACTCAGCCCTAGTGAGGTCACATCTGGAGTACTGCGTCCAGTTCTGGACTCCTCGGTACAAGAGAGACATGGAGCTCATCTTAGGAAAGGCTGAGGGAGTTGTGCCTGTTCATCCTCAAGAAGACATGACTGAGATGGGACTTCATCAATACCTATAAGTATCTAAAGGGGAGGTGTCAAGGGGGTAGAGCCAGGCTCTTTCTCCATGGTGCCAAGCAACAGGACAAGAGGCAATGGGCAGAAACTAATGCACAGAAAGTGCCATCTGAATATAAGGAGGAACTTTGGTATTGTGTTTAATGCACAGAAAGTGCCATCTGAATATGAGGAGGAACTCTGGTATTGTGTGGGTGACTGAGCAGTGGAACTGATTACCCAGAGAGGTCACGGAGTCTGCCTCACTGGACATATTCAAGAACTGTTGATGCAATCCTGTGTCATGTGCTCTAGGATGGCCCTGCTTGAACATGGAGGTTGGACCAGATGACCCACTGTGGTCCCTTTCCAGCCTTACCCATTCTGTGATTCTGTATTCATCCAAAAATGTGTGTGCATATAAACCTTAAGCAACTAATGCAGTCAAATTTTTAACATGAAATAATTTATCCGTATTCTTAGCAAATTACTGTCTCCACTTGGTAACTTACATCACGTAGTAGACAGATGCATAAGTTATCTGTGATCAAGCAATGTGGATTGCACCCTGATCCAGAACAATGCGAGTCATTTCTACATATTTTTCTCATTTCCTATTACCTATTACTCATTGCTCATGTCTAACCGACTTTAGTGTTCTTGCATTAGGCTTGAACAGCTGAAACCCTTGAGATTTAGGAACACAGATTGGATTTTTACGATAGGCAATTTCTACATATCTGTTTGTCATTTGGTTTTACTTGCAATTCAGAAATATTATGTCAGAAATGTTTAAGAAAATAATTACCTGGACTGGATAAACACACAACTCAATAACAGATTATATTCTAGGTCAGCTCTAATACATCACATTTACAGCCTCATGAGGTGCCAGCAAAATAAAGAAAAAGATAAACCCCAGAAACTAAACCTGAACAATACAAACTTTTCTAGCCTCATGAGGTGCCAGCAAAATAAAGGAAAAGATAAACCCCAGAAACGAAACCTGAAAAATACAAACATTTCTTTTTATATAATAAAAATGAATAAAAAAATAAAGCTAAATCCCTCTTTCTTTTTTTCTAGACAGTGTTCTGTCTTTCCCTGTCATCACTGACTGACTTGGTTAATTTAGAACATGATCACTTGCTATGCCAGCACATTCATGGTTTCCTGTGACAAAAGGCTCATAAATCTGTTCACTTACTTTGTCTGCCCAAGTTATTACAGCATGCTACAGTCTTCTATTGGCAAACATCAAGGTCTTGCATACCCTTTTAAGGGAGGAAAGATGTGGCTAATGTTCGTTTTCATAACATACTTTAACCTCTGACACTGTGGATACATACTGGCTCCATATAAATCAATAACCTGAGATGAGAGAGTGCTGAAGGACACACACACTGCCAGCTCTACACACAGACTCTGAAAACGAGGGAGATGTTGTCCACAAAGAAAAAGAAAAACAATGCCACATGTGACTAGGTTGAGGATGGATTCATTATTTAACAAGGGAGCAGACAGGACTAAGTAGAAATAGGTAGAGCATTATTTGTGCTACAAGAATATAAAGGCACGTGGGCTACATGCTAGTGTAAGGCTTTAAGGCTTTCAGCTTCAAACTACACTAGCAACTGCAAAAGATTCCTAGGCTTGGATTTGTGGGAGGCACCTCTGCTTTCCATAGAAGATAGGATTCTGTTTTGCCCATAGAGAACTTTGCCATACAGGCTGTATGTATGGCATGCAAGTGACTCTGCTTTCCATAGAAGATAGGATTCTATTTTGCCATTAGAGAACTTTGCCACACAGGCTGTATGTATGGCATGCAAGTGTATCATTGTGCACTCCTCAATCTGACATTTTTTTTTGCTTCCTTTACATTTTCTGGCTATCAGGTCAGCTGCTTTTCTGAACTGCTTTCATACTACTTCTAAAATCAGGAATAAAGAAACCTTCATGAACTTTCAGTATTTATTTTATCTAGAAAATGTAATAATCATTCAATACCAATCAAATCAGTAAAGGAAAATTGTATTGAAAGAAAAAGAAAAGAAGGAACAATCATACCACATCGATCCTTGCAGGAACTCTTGTTACAGTCAGTGTAGTTACACCACTCCATTGCCTTCAGTACCCAAGCATTTTGGAGGAGAGTTTAAAATTCTCAGTAAAAAACATTAAATTTGAAAGGATACGCATTTAAGTGCAGTAAGAATTCCCTAGAAATGCTATCTCATCAATAAAAATATTTTGAGCTTGCAAACAAACATTACTTCACCGGTTTCTCACCTCAACCATGAGGAAAAATAGAGCATTAAAGAAGGTTTCTATGTTGCTGAAGTACAGCAGAGCTTCTACTGAGAAAAGGAATTAGGATATGAATTTACAAAGGAGTTGCTCAGTGCCGCTCAAAGTTCCTCATCTCCTTCCTTTCTTGGCGTCACTAAATTATTTAGAGAAACCAAATCTGGTGCCAGAGAACCAAACCAAGAATACTTACTGGAAAGCAAAATGGTAGAAAGAGAGAGGCAAAGGCTACTTGACACAAAATAGCTGCTATGTATGTACATATATATGTATAAATATACATATTTTTATATATATATATATGCATGTGTATATTAGAATATGCATTGTGCATTAAAGCACACCCTTACATGAAAAATTAACAAGCATCCACATATGGGGAAGCACAGGTGTGCACTAAACACAACGAGGCAGTTTTATAGCAGCATGATTATCTATTTTAAATGATAACACAGCCATGTAAACATTTTGCAGTTACAGTAAATACCAAAACACAATAAATGCAACCAAACATCTTGCTTCTGGACCTGTACTGTTAACACACCAAGGTTCAGAAAGAGCTTTTCCTGATAAAACAGATGTGTGCAGTGCAAACACCTGCAGCAGGGGCAGGTGGGCAGTGGAATGGACATTCAGCTCAGAGCTGGGGACTAGGTAGATTTTTGACATGTCAAGTATCAGCTATTACAGGCAGCAGAGACTGCTCTTGGCAATGATTGTAAGTGGAAGGAAAAACCAAGCCAAACAAAAATATCCTCAGTGGTCCTTCTTTTCCCCCCTTTTCCATGTGTCAGGAGAAAACCCCACAACTAAATAATCTGAAATCAATGTGTCCTAGGTCATGAAGAGAAAACAATGTCTAACAGTGTAATGATAAATCAGGTGAAATTGTGTTGATATATTTAAATGAACTTCGAAAAATGCTGTTATTCACTCACTTAAATGACCAAAAGGTATATAACAAACAGAAGCACTTACAAGGTAGTCCTATTGTTATGAGTAATCTGAAATCTGATTGCCAATTGATTTTTTTAATAGTTTGTTTTCTTGTCATCTTCATCAATAAGTAAAGGTTCTGTGCAAGAGAAGCTTATCCATTAATTGGGACATAATAAAAATGACATTTATGTTTCAATGTGTTGGCAATGTAGAACATTGGCTCTGTGTGTGTACACACAAAACATGACACGTCATTTTTAACTTGTGAATTAATCAAACTAAATAAAGTACAAATATTTTTTTCCAACTAAGGTGAATCTCAACACTCCTTAAGAAGTTACAGAATTTATGATAGGAAATAAAAATTCAGAATTTCAAAAAAAAAAGTAAAAATTTAGGGTGGTAAATTTGGAAATAAAGCAAAGCAAATTAAATTCACTAAATTTTCATTTTATTCTATAAAATTTCCAACTTTCACTTGAAATGAACTTCAGAAATGAACAGCATGGAGGATTCCCACAGGAGCTAAATGCATGAAGAAAGTGAAGACCTCAAACAGGATTCCCACAGGAGCTAAATGCATGAGGAAACTGAAGACCTCAGATTCCAAAAGAAACTTGGAATAGTCTTGACCTGACTGAAGGCATTCTTAAATTGTCCTTACTTTTAAGCAAGGTATGATGTTCCTCAGGCTCAGTAGACAGAGGGTTTAATTTACCTCCTGCTCTTAAAAGAACTGCTTGTCAGATTTCTCTCTCTCTCTCTCTCTCTCCATTGGCAACAGAAAGGCCAAATTGCAGCTGGTTAGAGTTGGCCATAAGAGATTTGGTCTCAATTTAACTTGAAGAACTCTCCTGAGATGAACAGCATTTCTTGTGCCCTTGCAATTTTCTGGAGACACTTCTATTTCAGTAGGAAATTTCAGGCTGCAGTTTACCCATATTTCTTGCTTCTCTTCACTATGTGCTTGTCAAAATTAAAGCAGTGGCACTTTCGAAGAGGTTACTTGCTGCTTGTCCTCAGAGTCCTGGAACCTGACTTGAATTCCTGACAGCAGATCCCACCAGATTACAGTTAAACAATCTTCAATATGCAAAGCCTGATTTAAATGGTAGTTTGCAGTTCAGCATAGTTTACCCATATTTCTTGCTTCTCTTCACTATGTGCTTGTCAAAATTAAAGCAGTGGCACTTTCGAAGAGGTTACTTGCTGCTTGTCCTCAGAGTCCTGGAACCTGACTTGAATTCCTGACAGCAGATCCCACCAGATTACAGTTAAACAATCTTCAATATGCAAAGCCTGATTTAAATGGTAGTTTGCAGTTCAGCATTTTTTCAGGTTCAATATGCAAAGCCTGATTTAAATGGGTTTCCAGTTCAGCATTTTTCAGGTTCTGGTCATGACAAAGTAATGTGAAGTCAGGGCAGCGAGGTAGGGAGGTATCCTGATGGCCCTTCTTTAGGGATTTCATCTAAACCCAGGGGATTTGTTTCCAGGACTCAGTTATGTGAATCTGGCAGCACAGAACTATAAGCCTATTTAATATAGCCCATCTGCTCCTCAGAAGCAGTAGCTGATTTGCAGCTTTGTGCTCAACAATACTGATGAGCCGCCAATTCTTCTTTAAATCTTTTGGTGCTCTCTACAAAATCTCTTTTGTCTACATAGAGCAGGGCTGAGAACTGAAGGACAACTTTTCTGCTTTTTGCTTTCTTTAAACCCATCCATCCAAACAGTCTCTTTCTATCTGGATGGGCTAAGCAAAAACAGAGGTTGGAAGGATGAGCTGTGAGGAATCACTAACATTTTCAAATGTTCCTCTATCTTTGTGGTGTGTAAATATAGTAAGTCCTCAGTCCTTTTCTTTGTTTCTCTTTATTCTCATTTGGTTTCACATGTATTTCATTTTTAGTCTTTGAAAAAAAACAGAAAGAGCAGTTCTTATTTTCCTAATTCTGCTAGAGGACACCTTGAAAAGTACTAGATCATATTTACTAAGCCACTCTTAAAGAGCTGAGAAGGAAAAGAGTGGCAGCTTCTAAACACAGAATTTTTTATATTAAATATGGAACACTAATTGGCATTAATTAAATCTTAAAGGCAAAGGCAAACTAGAAATCAGAAGTCCCAATTGTACATATCATTCTTTTTAGTCTGGTGCTTCTCAGAAAGTCATTTGCAGGCTGGAATTTTTGTACTTTTTATTAAGCAACATTATTGGTACTAAATTGAATATATATATATATCTTTGTATGTACACACACTCGCTCTCAGATATATACACATATATATATATATGTTCGTGTGTGTGTACACATATATATGTGT